>NW_009198214.1:0-58495 GCF_000690835.1 Fulmarus glacialis
TCTGAATCCGGAGTGACTGTAAGCAACTTCTTCAGCCTGTGCATATTCCACAAGGTACAAAAGCAGAGCAATGAACTCAAGCACACGTTGGAGTCACTTTAGCTGAAATGTTTAAGTGACTCAGAGAATAATAATCACCTTACCTGCCAGACATAATGCTATTTTATTATTCTTACAAAACGTACCTGTGTATGTACGCATACATATATAAAACATATAAACTCACACCCTTTTTGGCCAGACTGGAGACGTGTGACCGAGAAGCTCTATACATCCCAAGTTTAGTAGGCATCTTGCTTATATTATGTCATAAGGTTTGTCTTGTGACCATTTTATTAAAATTTCAGTGCATAACTGTTAAAATAATGAAGTATCAGGACAAGCTTAGCTCTTTTGTTTTAACCCGAAGACTGATGGATATTCTCCCAACGCTTGCTGAAAGGTTTTATTTTATTAGGTCACATTACAGAACTGTCTTCCTGAAGAATGAAATAAATTCATCTCCTTGGTGATAGCATGCTTGACTGACATGATGCACTCACCAACATCTTGTAGACAGCTGTGAACATTTGCAGTGGTGCCAATTAATCTACGATAGCATCAATGGAGACAGAGACACAAAGAAGCTAACACAAAAAGCTCTATTGAATAACATAACAAATGAGAGATGCAGGTGTTCTGTGACTTGGTTTAATTTTTTCAACCTTGCAGAAAGGTAACGCTTGAGTCAACAGTGGTCAAGGTGTATCCTAGTTGTTGCCCCTTTGCTGCCTCCTCTCAAATGGCAATGCCCAGCCCACACTGTGAGTTTCACTCACAAATGTAAAGCTTGTGCATATAAATAACGAGCTTTTACATGGTACAGCTGGATGGACATTGGTTTCTGAAATGGCCTTCAACACTCTGACTTTGATGATATTTTCAGGATTTTTTGTGGCATCAGAAAAGACATAATTTAAAATAACCACTAGAAACAGCTGCAACGTCCAATGAACGAAGTGGCAAAAGTCAAAACGATGAGCCTAAAACTCACTGAATTTAATGGGACGTAAGCACGTACTAGTTGGTTTGCTGAATGGGGGGCCTTACAGTCTTAGCTTAATGAGTTGCTTTGTAAGCTCTGAGCTAAATGGAGCTTGGAATCTTTAATGAACAATCTGTGTAAACAGCAGCTACTAAATAACATTTTAATGCCCTGATGATCTTTTAATTCAATAGACAAATGAGGAGGCAATTCTAGCTAACATCTTAGTGTTAATGCAGCAGGGAATGCACACTGGACAGAGCGAACAGAGTAAGTAAGCAAGGTTAAAAAGGATGAACAGTATCTGGTACAACTCAGATGCTCAGATCTGCTTCCCAGAAGTAAGATATCCGACATTTGTCCCAGTTCAGAATGTACCTATTTTGGCAGAATAGCAGTAAGGTGGTACTTTAATCATGATGTATACTGGGCCAGGGTTTTAGAGCCATATTTCCACTAATGCTAAGGGATGCAACATGATTAAAGCACAGTATTGAAAAACCATCTTGGCACACTCACAGTGAAAACTGAGATGCGAAGTCCCAGCCTGGTAATATCACAGCTGTGTCAGGAAGGGTTGTGCAAATGAGGGGTAACGGAGCAAGGTCATTATGATCAGTACAGTCAGTTACAACTTGTACTCCCTCTGCCACAAGGATTGGGTTAGATGTCAGTCAAGTAGTGAAATAAACTCTTTATGAAAAAGATGTGGTTAAAGGCATGATGAAAGCAAGGCTATATACTTACAACACATTGCAATGTCTTTAAAGAAGTGCCGACCATTTGGCTGGAAGTGCACGAGCCAAGAGTACACCTAAGGTCTGCATTTAATCTGCTTATGTGCTTACACTGACTGCGTGTGTAATATAGCAGACTGCAGGTGCAAGCGCTCCGTGAACCCACGCTTCTGAAACTTGGCCACAGCTCTTTTCTCTTCAAATGACGTTACCATTGGATCCTACTAAAGATGCCAAGTGCCTATAGGGTCACTCAGTCTGGATCAGACATGTAAAAACACTTCCAATATGTGTCGAGCTCTCCCCAAAGCTCTCCTGTTACCCGCTATACACTGAAGCCTCTCAGTTCAGGCTGCTCCTTTCCTTCCCCCCAGCCCTGTACCTTCATTACTCGCCTCCTTTTCCCCCTCCCCAAACTCTTTGTTCCCTGTCAGACTCCTTGGTGCCTGGCAGTGCTGTTTCATGGGGTGATGCTGCACTTGGCTGTCTCGGCAGGTCTGGTACTTTCTCTGCCGGGGCTTGACCAGGTGCTGTTTCCGAGCCTCATGATCTCTAGGGCTTCTCTGGATAAGCTGTGTCTCAAGATATATCATCACTTTCCCTGGGCTGAGGGAAACTCATGAACTTGGGAGGTCCAAAGACAATATCCACTTTCTTACTCAAATGGAGTTCAAGAGAGAGGTGAAGTCTCTGGTGGGTTTGTATAGGCACTTTCAGATACTCGAAGGGGTTGTGTTCAGTCCTGTTTGAACCCTGGGATGGAGTCAGTTCACATTTCTTTTCTGATCAGGTTCTTCCTTTCTCAGGGAACACATATGCAGTTTTCCTAAAAAAAAAAAAAAATAGTAAGTCATATCTATAACTTTTCTCACCTGGAAATGAAGCTGCAGCCCATGCCATGCTTTTGTAGGTCTCTACCATAAAGACATCAGTTTTTGGACTGGCTAACCTCTGAGACAGATTGTACCATCACACTGGGGATAAAAACTGTTGCCTACCTGTTGAAGGGCAGATGCAGAACATTTTTTTTCTCCAGTTCCATTTGGAGGCAGCGTGAGAGAAAAAGGGGCTGTTCAAAAGTGTAAACGTCATGTCTCAATCTTAAGTAGGCAGGAACAGAGGGGCCTGAAGAGATGCATTTCATATTCCTCAGAAGTGGAAGGTTCTTCTTCAGTGGCTGTTGAAGCAACCTGGCTGGGGAGAATATGTGGGACGTGTCAGCACCTTCAGTGGACCTTTGGGAGAGACCTGGATCCCAGAGAGGGGCCAGGAGACACAGAGATGGCCAGGGCGAGGGCAAGTACCTGACTGAATCAGAGCAGAATTAACCTTTGAATTGTCAGTGCAGTAGTCTGTGTTACACACAGCAGCTTCCTCCTTTGATCCATTTTGATTTGTTATTGGCTTAATACTCTCAGATATTTTATGTCTCTTTCAGCCTCTCTTCATTTGATGCTGATTTATACCATCCAGCCCAAGAATTAAAGCATGAAGCCGAAGGAGTTCTGAATCTGTGGAAAATTTATCTTCAGGCTTTTGGGCACAGCTCTTCCCTGCTCGTCTTTTGGAAAGCCAGCTCCCCAAAACTGCCTGGCGACGCTGCTCCTGTCTGGCTCAGGGTGCCAGCAGCCGCTCTTGATCTCCCAGCCACAGGATGCTTCGCTCCGGGTAGCTGAGCTGGCCTGTCCCGAAGCGCTGATAGTTGTGAGAAGCTTCTTTTCAGTGTTCGGCTAAGTGGTTCCTCCACTTAGATAAGCCGTTCTTTACTTTTCTTGGAGGTTTTTTCTTTCCTTTGTGTGGCTGCTGATCCAGTCTATGTTGGGTTTTATGGGTGCATTAACGCCACTTTGAAGGTTTGCCAGTTCATTATTTAATGGCTCTATCAAGACTAAACAAAATTCTCCCTGAATCCATCCATCTCTGCAGAATAAGGCCTGGCAAAGCCTTGTGCCCCTGATAAGGCGCAGCGGGACCATCGTCCTGTGCTTAAGCCAAGTGTATTGCAGTGTTGCGTTGCAGCCACGTCCATGCCTCCTCCTGCACTGCTGGAGGTGGCACTCCTCTGTGCCAGCAGCTCTCATAAAGCCCAAGTGGTAACATTGCCTGTTCTGGAGGTTTCTTATCACCAGCCTGCATTTTCCCACTGCCCTCAGAATGGTTTTATTATATTTCTGCAGCCTGATTTTTTCTGCTTATCAGATGACAGTCCAGTTGGCAGGGAAGAGGTTGTTGATTGAATAATGTAAGTGCGAACGCGGCCGAATGCTTGGCAGTCCTCTCCTGCCTCGTGGATTTGTTGAGTCTGGATCTGACAAATTCACACAGCAAGCCTCTTCCTTTGCACTGTGTTTTTTTTTTTCTTCTGCTTCTTCTTCTTTTAGTTCTTGCAGTCACTGAAGCTTTGGGACAAGGCAAAGCTCCTCTCCCCACCCTTTGCACTAAAGCTCAGAGATGGACCATTTTTCCACGGTCTCTCCACAGGACAAACTGTGACCCAGGACGCTCACGCCTCCAGACAGCTTCTGTTTGCCTTTTGCTTCCTCTGTTTGACTCATGTTCTTCTCTTCTTGGGATCTCTCTCTGCTTATCTCCCGAGCTGCTGGCTCTCAGGAGGCATTTCTCTAGGGTTAGAACTGCTTGTCTCACCACCGGCTCCTGCAAGATGGAGCCCCACACTTCATAAATAACCTGATCTGTAATTAGCAAGATTTTCTGTCTCCAGACTTGCAGTTCTAGCCTTGCACGCTCCAGTGAATCCCTCCTCATTTCTTCTTCACTGAAGCTGAAAACATCACTCACCTCCTCTTTGAGATTGATGTGCTCGTGTGACCCCTGGGCAGCAGATCCAGAAAATGGGGCTCTCCTCCTGAAAATAGCAGCTTGCTCACCTTGTCCTTATCTCCTCGCTATGAGATAGAAAGAAGATGTTGTTTCATCTTTATCTCCCCCAGCCCCGTTGCCAGTTCTGAATGCAGACTTGCCTCTTACTACAAAGTTTGTGTAAGGCTTTTTATCCAGTTGTCCTGGGAGGCTGAATCCCTCCAGGCTGCTCCTCTTTCCTTCCCATCCTGCCTTTTCCATTTTCCAGCTCTCCAGGTCCTTCTTCGTGTTTTGACAATTGTACTTCTCTCTTTAGCGGGGGACATACTGGCTGCTGGGGGGCTCCAGGACTGTCAACCTAAACCAGCCCTTCATGAAGGAAACCATCTACAGACTTGCTTCAACCACCCTTCAGCACCCAGCTGGGCCATTCACAGGCTGAACCCTGCAACCATGGTCTCCCCACCACCTTCCCTGCAGATTCGTTGCCCCTTCATAGTTTGTAAGCACAAGGTGAATGATATCATAGTCCTGCAAAGGCTTTGGAGAGTTGTGCTGTCCAAAGCAGCGTGCAGAATTGCATAGAAGGAGCATCAGTTCACCGATAGTCTCTAACTCTGATGGGCAATGTCAACAACTTTCCCTGACTTTTTTTTTTTTTTTATCTCTGCCATATTAATCCACATGTGTATAAATGTGTTATTACTTACATCCTGGCCTCTGGAAAGATTTTGCTTCCTAAAGCTATTCAGTCTGCCAAAACTCCTTCCCAAATTTAAGTGCTGCTGCTTAAACTGTTTTCTTATTCTTCAAAGGCTACTTATGACAGCATATGATAGAAGAAAATTATGCTCTACGTTCAAAATTATTTTATAAAACCCTCAGTAAAACACATTTGGATGTGTTTAAAACTGCCAACAGATTCCATGAGAACAGCTGCTTATAGACAAATTCCCCATCAGAAGAGCAATGACTGGGGGCTACCACATCACAGCTCCTTTGTGAATCCTGATACTGTCAGGAAAGGTGACTTCAAACCTGAAATTTGACATGAAAACAGCACAGAAGCATTAGAAATGTTCAAAATACAAACTAAACTCGGATGAGAATTTTGCAGGTGCCTCTTCCAGCCTCCAGAGATGAATGAGACATCGGTGGATTTAGACAAATATTTCCATCTGACCTCTCCAGCCTATCTCAGAAGTCCACGACACCAGAATACCACCCTTGTAAGTGTGTCCCTGGATCCGCAACTTGTGCCTGTACAGAAACCAGCACAGCAGAAGGAGAACTCTGCTGGCACGTGGCAGAATTATAAATACACTTATAAATATAAAAAACATGCTAAGAAGACATAAGCTACTTTTACCTGGCCGTAGGTACACATAACCAGTATGCACAAGGAGAACCAACTACTGGTAATGGTGATAGGGCAATGCCACAGTTTTATTTTGTCAGAGGCTGTCTAGTGTGCTGATTGCAATACAGAGAACTCGGAGCCTTCCAGGACTTCACATGTAACAGAATTATCAAAAAGCAGACGAGCGCTGAAAGTGAAATACTCAAGGAGACCGGCCGAACCAAAGGCAAAATTAGCGGCTGTCTCTTTCACTGCCATCAGCAGCTGAACTGAAGACTTAATTAGGGGATGTTTTAAATATTTTCAAACAAATATCGCAATACTTCATGTATCTTCATTTCACAAATACATAAAAGATTTATAAAGTACAGCAGTATTTTGTGGCTCTGTAAATCATTTTTAGTCAGAAATCTTAGGGTATCACCAGAAATGGGTATATTAGGTCAAACGGCACCAATAAGGATTGTAGAGAAGGCCAACCTATTATAAAGGACTAAAGATTTTTCATGCAAAACCCTGAGGTCTTTCCATTCCTACTGAAACCAGTGGCAGGTAGGGATGCGGGACCTGGCCTTACATGCATATCATAGGGATATTGAGCATCACAGCTCCCGCTGCAGCATCTCCCAAGGTCCAAGTGTCTCCTGGGAACAGAAGCAATAGGCTCCCCCACTCCTCGCTCCACCAAGGTGGGTTCATCTCTGATGTTACAGTAGCTAGTTAGAGAAAAAGCACGCTTTTATTTTTAATGGCTGTACATGGCCAGGGATTTTTTATTTTGGAACTTGGTTCTCATTTTCCAGAAAGCCATATGGGTTTTTTTGCACTCTAAGCAGCTTTATTTAATATGGAAAGTAGAATATTTTTCAAAACAGAAACCAGCTGCGTAGTTTATGGGTATCATCATATGGCTCTGCTTTTTGTTTCCTTACTTAACTGGAGTTTGGGGTTTCCAAGTTGCCAAGCTGCTAACACTAGTAAATGGAGTTTATTAGAGACAGTGTTTGTTGAACAATAACATTTTATATAGTCTGTCACTGTCTAGTACCTTAGATGAGTTACACATTTCTGTTCTCTATTTTTGCCCTGATTTTTTTGGCGCTTTAGATCCCATTTTCAGCTGTGGACACCAAAGAGCAAAATCAAAGACATGATCTCGTGCTTGCTTATGCCTAAAATCTGCAAAGCCGTTCCTGACCAAAGTCACCCAACCATCTGAACAGAATCAGGCCTCCAAGAGTTAATCCCACAGTGCGTTTTGACTGAACTTAGCCAGCAGGAAGGGACTGGATGGCAGATGAAATACCTCCCCAGGAGATCTCTTCCAGGAGAGGGGCCCCTTTGCCCAGTTGTAAAAAATAACGTGTCCGTCAAAAGGCTGTCCCACAGCAGTAACGCAGACTGGGGTAGGTGCGAAGACTGGGAGAGGTGTAGACCCTCCTGCAGCGACGCTCTCCCCTCCCAAAGGCCCTGCTCAGCCTCCCCCTAGAGCTTTGGAGCATCACAGCATTAGGAGCCAACAACGTCTGCAGCCTAGGATATCTCTAGAAGTTGCTCTCGGAGGGCTGTTTGCATTTAGCTCCTATGGGCGTCAAATTCAAACCCAGTTGGACGGCCAGAAGTGAGCAAAGCTTCTGCTTGGCCCTTTCGTGGTTAAACTGCATGTCTGAAGCGTGGGCGTGACTCAAAGCAATTGAAATGTTAGAGGAGAGATGAAGGGAGGGTTGTTCGTAGCAGCACAGTTCCCCACTTCTTCTTTGTGCTCTGCAAATATTGTGAGTCAGCTCTGGTAGATATCTTTATCTTGTTATCTGTTGCTCTTCTTCCTCTGATCACAAAAGATTCATGCACTGCCAACTTTAAACAGCGGGCTTGCTTTTAATAGCATGTTAGTAACTTCAGATGTCATTAGTGCTCCCTTGCACCAGGATTCCCCTAGGTATTGGAGGAACTAAGCTTTTAAACAAACGCTCTGCGGGTGCAGCGTACGGCCGGCGTGCAGAACAGGGGTTACACCGAGTTCTTTCCCCGCTCAGGAATTATGGCTTCTTTGACTACTGCTAACTCAGCTCTGAAGGAGGTGATTTATCTTCATGGTTCATAAAAATACTTCTTGAGAAATTTCCCTTTTCCTGTCCCCCTTTGGAATAACCAGATTGCAGCATGTCTCAGATTTAAAAACAAATATGGCCTGGAAAATGGTATCTTTAGATTTCCCCCACTCATACCTTCTGCTATACACAATGGCTTCACTCCCAGCTTTAAATTAGATGAGTGCTATGTTAGCAATATACTCCACATACAGACCGAGAGCAAGGCATAAATAATTCCAGCAAATGGGCTCAGTAGACATTTGTTTGCCAAGTATTAGCTGTTGCTAGAAGGTCATTTTGATTCCCAGTTTTAAGAGGCCCTTGTCAATAGAAAAGGTTTTGGTGCTTTATTTTCTTTCAATTATCTTTAAAAATTAGAAAAATTACTTGCACCATGAGGAACTCGTGAAATTTGTTAATGTTTATCAAATTTTTCAGTCTATGCATTTCAGTGTAACAACGATGCGTGCCTCCTGTGCAGTGAGCAGTGTCACTCGCCTAAAGGAGCTCTTAATCTATATCTTTGTGCAGGAGGTAGAGTGTGTCCCTGGGTGCTCTGTTGCCTTTGTATACAGCTATTTTGTAGTTGATCCTTAAATAACTGCAGTACACAGGTACAGGATTCGTGGCTGAGGAATCCACAGCTAGGCACTGTAGGGACAGAGAACAAAAGGATTGCATCTGTCCCAAAGTTATGACAGCTTTTTTTTCTTTTTTGAAAAGGTCAGAATAAGGTTCTGATCCTTCCAAAAAACATATATACCTAACACAATGTTGTGAGTGGTCCAACAAAGTCAATAAAGACAGTAACCATGCAAAAATTGGAACATATGAATGCACTTTTGCAAGTCTGAGGAATGAGGAAAAGCAAATGTATCCCCCTGGGTTTTAGCAATCAGATAGCGTACGTATTAATAATGTGCAATACCCAGCGCGGTGCATGGAAAGCCATAAAAACGTGAACCATTGGAGATGGGTTCCTATATACAGAATTCCCTCGCTCTCAGAGGTATGTACATTGATATCTGCATACAAATCAACCGTAACAATAAGAATTTGTTTGGCATAAGCTTCCAGCAACTAATGGATAACACAGACCAAAAATGCTTCTCTTGCCTTTTGTTAACTCAGGAATGCTGTTCGTCACTGGAGACAATCCACAGCAGAAACGTACCCTGGGGCTAAACTGGGAGGGTAGCTAGAGCTAACCCATCTTTGTCTACAGAAACCTTCTAGCCACATAAATGTGTTTTACAGATGTCCAGTGGTAACTTAGTCAGCCCAGAAGAATACACTTAATAGCACAAAGAGGGGTGCTGGGTTTAATGCACAGCCAGCGAGCTGCTTGTCACCACCACCTGCAGCTAGAGCAGACACTGGAAAGCATATTGCAGCCAAAGGGGCTTGGTCCGCTCTTGCTGGTATGAGGTGGTGCCAGCTCCACCTTTCCCGTGGAGTCAGGCGTTGGCCAGCAAGAAGGGACGATCCTGCCTTTGGCCCCAGGGTGCAAGTGCTGCTGCCGGAGCTACGGCCCCTTGCGTTCCACTTTCAGAGCAAAGGGAGCAAATGGAGGCTGGGACTATCATGCTCTAAGCAAAGAACATTGCAAAATTTTAGATATAACCCCTACCGGGAACTAGGGAAACAGAAATATCCTGCCCCGTGTGTCTGCCTCACAGTGCAGCTCTAGCTGACAGACAAGTTTGAGCCTTGCTCTTCTTCCAGCACAGGCATTTGAGTCCTGCCAGAATCTGGCACTCGGCTTGGAAAGGGAAATTACTAGTCCTTTCCTGAAAGTCAATTACTGCTGGTTCAATCCCAGATAAACTGGAGAAGGCCTGCCAAGAGGCCATGAGTACATTCAAGGCCAAGTTTCTACAGGTGTCCATGCAGTTACAGTCGACTCCGAGCTGCCACACTGTATAGAGTTGAGGAACACGCGCACCAGCTAGAGGGAGTAAAAAAGCAGCATTAAGGAAGCTATTAAATTCATGTCCATTTCCTAAAAACATGGAGTGCAATTTGTGAAAACATCTTTGACATCGGTCGGAGCAAAAGAGGTATTTCAGATACATGCTGAGAAGTTGGATGAGTGTCTTAACTTCCTTCCCCTCAGCTTCTGGAGTGATTTACAACATCCTTCTAGTAAAGGATCCAGAGTCATTTGGAGGGAGAAAAAAGACTTATTGGAAGATTAAAGAAATCACTGAGCTTGCCAAAGCTAACAAATGGACTCAAGGCTCAGCTACTCCTCACTGGAAGGAGATATCAGACTTCTGGTTAGCAGGAAAGTTGGTACCAGTTTGTGCAGGACTTTATGACAGCAACAGCAAAGAGGTCCCAAGTTCTGCTTAATAAAGGAATCGACTCACAAACCCACCCTTCGCCAGCTGAGCCAAAGTCCAGAGGCCTCTGCAGGAAGGAGATACTAATGAACAATAATTTAGAAAGGAAAAAGGAACAGTTCAATGGGCAAAACTTGCTCTGCCAGGGCATGACCCTGCTCTCGCCCACGGAGAGGTCTGCCATTGTCCCCAGTGGGGCAGGTCCCTTGCCCACAGTCCCAGGGTGAGGCACACCAACGATGGTAACCTTAATGGCTCCTAAGAATATCCTAGCATTGGCAATTCGTATTTCCTCTGCCCGTGCCTATTCAAAGCATGACTGAGTGAGGTTTTCCATCCTTAGGTTCTCTTACATTGTCTCTGAAGAATAGGCTCAAAATTATTAGCTACTTTCTAGCCTGAAGATCTTTTCTGTATCCCCAGTCTAATACTCTGCACTTTCTTTTGTCTCCGTATTAATCATTCCATTATCAAACTGTGCAGCAATTAGATGGGAGATTTCCAGTATCTGGGATTTCTGTTGGTGAACTGTATTTGCAATAATGCTTCCCTTTCCATTTTCTGTGGTAATAACATTAAGTTTAATTTTAAACAATACAGGTTTAATGTTTCTTTTTGATGCAAAGGTGGTACAAGTAATGCAACCTTGGTCACTGTTAGTCTTTCACAACAGTCAGGCATTTAGGATCAACTGATTTTCTTTAAAAAAAAAAAAAAAAGCAAGAGAATGAACAAAATGTATCAGGGATTTTTCTATTTAGCTTTTTGGATATAGAGCCTTGAAGGTCATGTTTAAACCCAAGATGAATCCTACCATGAAGATTAAAAATGGTATATTGAAAAAGAGAAGCCAAAGGTTTTAGGCAAGTATGAGCACTTTAAGAATCTTGAAGTTATGGGCAGAACAACAATAAAGTGGCACATTAACGACACTGTTCTGATAACACTGCAGGAATCATTAGTTTATAATAGAGTTTATTTCAACCTTATTTGAAAAGGTTCAACAACAGAATACCTATGCATTTCTGAAAGAGCTGCAGGAGTTTCTCCAAGAAACTTATCTACAGGCAAGTTTCCCCTATATAGCTGTTTTCAGGCTAAATAAATTTGTCTGATGCCCTGTGCGTGGTACAGGCCTATGAGGCTGAGGTGAATAAGGGTATTAGAGCACTCGGAGGGTTTCTGTCCTGATGCATCTCTCAATTAGCTACAAACCTCAGCGCGCTGCAGTTGGCAGCTATAGGTGATGGAAAACCTGAGCAGTCTAGCAGGAAACTGCTGTATTGCTTTACAGGATGATACCACGAAAGCACCATTAAAGTCTGCGAGACAATATTAGAATATTTGTTTGAACATCTTTCATCAAAGTTGGTGTTTATACTGCTGCTAAGCCTGTTAGAGTACTGTATTTAGAAGAGGCTGGGACTCTGCCAGTGAAACATCTACACAGCAAGATGTCAGCTCATCAAAAGGCTTCGTGAGAATGTATTGATGCTGATGAGACTTTCATCAGGGAAGGTTTCTCAGTTCCTGGCCAGTATTCCTCATCAAAGGCCAAGAGATACTCACTGCAGAGTAAGGAACTGCCTACTTCTCGGGCAGCTCGTCAGGAACATAGGAGAACCAAATCCAAGAGCCTGCGCTGTGACTCACAGCAAGCTGCACCTCCCAAAGCCCATGCAACTGGCCTTGCCCTTGGGCTCTCCATTATTCCCGAATAGGCCTCTTTCAATCTTCTTTTCTGCAGAACCTTTTGGGAGGCCTTGAGTTTGTGTTGATGCAAAACAGGAAAAAAATCTCTGAAATCTAGAAAATCTTTGGACACGGGAAGCCTGTTTCTCTCCTAGCTCTTCATATCTGTTTCTTTTTCCTGAAGCCGTTGATTTAACAAGAATTGGAGATTTCAGAGAGGGAAAGACTGCAGAGAACATCATTGCTGAATCCTTCTCTTCACAATTCACTTGTGAACATCTATCAATGCCAGTATCCCAACTAGATCAAAGCACTGGAGCTATTGCTCTCTTCTTAGCTGCATGGTTACCCACCATCGATATCAGATTATTTTGTCTTCTAGTTTAGTCTGCCTAAAGGAATAGCTCAAAATTGCTCAGATAATGCTGCTTGTTGCCTTCTCATTAGCAAGGAACCTGTCAGTCTGCACATTTGCAGCCCCTGACTTGGTACACTTTCAATAGCTAATAGCTTGGACCCGATGAGCCTCCTTCTGTATCTTGGCAACAACAGCTATAAACATTTCAAACATGCCTGGCTTCTCCTCCGTGGAGCAGGGCATGACCAGACGTTGCAGCCATAGAAAGAGACAGGCGTGGGGGAGGCAGGAGAGGGCTTGTTGCATGTCAACGGAGGGGAAAAAAACCTTTGCAATTCACTAAAAATCTCTTTGGAAGGCTATGTTCAGATTCAGATGATTTCCCTTGGCACAAACCCAACATCAGACCCTGTCATTTCTCACCAGTTGAAGAGATCGTGGAAGGATAAAGCGTAACCGAGAAGTGGAATCAGATGCTAGCAGCATTGCCATCTTTCACTTGATTTTCCACTTGAAGTTCAACAATAAAATAATAGTGTTTGCAGGAAATGTGCCTTTCCAGCTGCAGTGTCTGCAGGTATGTGAATGTCTAGACCTGTAAAGGCATCTCGGGCTTGTGGATTTCCACAAGCTGAAGCAGTACAGAGCCTCCATAGCTTTGCCTTGACTTTAATAAAAGGCCATGGTTGTTTTAGAAAGCTCAACCCAAGGACAAAAAAGAGACTCACTTTGTTGATCGTTTTTCCCTCAGCAAGGTGCTCTCAAGTGGATTCTGAGCTCTAGAAGGGTTTATCCATTTTCAGAGGATATTTCAGCTCAAGTCCTTAGCTACATTCATGCTTCATCAGCATGTGCAATTGCAGCACTTGCAGACATGATTGATCGAGCTTTCCACTATCTCACTCCCACATAGAGAGAACGGTCTCAGTATCAGAGCAGGTATTAGCTCAGGTACTCAAACCTCATGCTTACCACCTAAATCTGGTGCTTCATTGCCATTTGGGTGCTATTTTGGCATGACATTTTGGCTCCATGCCACTGTACTTGCTCCAGCTCAACTCCTACCCCCAACTCTTAGATCTACTGAGATTTACTCCAGCATGGCTCTTGGCCAGAGGGACAGCAGCATCAAACCAATCCTGGTGGTACACAGCCTCCTTCCACTCCTCCCACCCCATGCCTGTTTCCAACTCACTGTCCATCCCACTTCCACATGATGGGAAGGGAATCACATGCTTTGTGCCTTCTGCAAGGAATGATTTATGTGGATGGGTAAAAAACAGCCAGATTTTTTTGAGACAAGAGCTGCCTGATGTCTAACCAGAGCATGGGCAGAGCACCCATGGCTACATCCATCCATGGAGCATTTCACAGCAAGGGCCAATCCAAGCAACTTGTGACCACTGTGCTGATGGATAGGACCCTGCTTTGCACAGCTCACCTTACACACAGGCATGAAAGCTCCCTTATCCTGCAAGTTCTTATTTCTGGAAACGCCACGAGAGTGTTTTTTTTCCCCACAATGCAAAGCCCAATGCTTCTCCTCGGTACAAAAAGCCACAAAAACTTCCTCGGTAACTCCCTGTGTCCCTACATCAATTTTATTGCATTCCTCCTGGCATGGGGAAGGAATGAGAATGGGTGATGGTAAGATATCTGCATGTTTTCTCCTCGCTGCTTTTGCTGACTCAGAAATTTGAGAAGAACAACAAGCAGCAGCAGACAGCATAACCTAACCTTATCGTGCTGGAATCCAATTGTGTAGCTTGCACGGAGCATTTCCAAGGCAGGCTATCGCTCTTGCTGTTTATGTTGCATCACAGAAAACAGCTGGAAAAACTGTAAACCCCTTAATTTTGCTAACTGTATAGAAAGTTAGTTGTTCCACTCAAGAACATTACACAACAGTGGCACAGACTTTCTTTTTTTAAGCTTCCAAAAAAGAGAGGGGAAAAAAACCCCTCTTTTTTGTTGAGGCTGCTGCAAAGGTTCAGACTTGTTTTAAAAAAAAAAAAAAAAGAAATCCTGATGACTGCCAACTATAATTGCCAAAATGTGCTTTCAGTTATTAAAGTCCTAATGAGGTAAGTAGGGGAAAGGACAGTTTCTTATTTCTTGCTCATGACAAAAAGAGAGAGAGAGGAAGAAAAGCAATAAACAGACTAGCTGGTGCTGTGGGGTGCGGAGAATGTAATGACCTACTGGTCAAAGCTTTAGAGCCACCAGAACTGCAGTATGAGCCTTGCCATTTTTTGCTAAGGAAATAAATTTACTTGCTAATAACAGTAGCAAGGTATTATTGAGTCTCCAGAGAGAGCACAGCACATACACAAATGCTTTCCTGGGGCCGCTGAGTGCCTCCTGACTGTGTAGGAGAGACTGGAGCGTGGAGGGAGGAAAGCAATGAAAATGCAGGTGAGGGACGGCCACATTTTCTCATTTCCTGGCCATGGTCTATTCCCAGCAGCTCCAATGAATTACGCTACCTCCTCTCCTGTGTGACTAACGCAGCCACAACTCAAATCAAAAGGCACCTGGACTACACAGCAAATTCTAAATCTTTATACAGCCAAGTAATTCCCATGGGGAAATAGGATGGAGCCTTCCCCTTAGCATTTACAGTACTTGTGTAACATCTCAGGACCAGAGGTGAGAAACTCTGCTGAAGGTTTTTGTATGGGAATGACATGGCTTTGGAGGCCCTGTTGATTTTTAAGAGTCAGCAAGGGAAGAGGGATTTTGGGAGCAGAGGTGGCTCTAGACAAGTGGAGATAAGAGGGCAGAAAGGAGTCGGGCTACTTTGGGTTTTGTTAGAAGTCATGTTAGGTGTAAAATGCAGCAAGAAATATTACATTGTGCATTAACTCCAACGGCATGGAGACTGTTCTGGCCTCATGAGCCATTGCAAGTATGACCTTCTGCTTGCAAGTATTTTTGCCCCTCTGAGTGGCCCAGCCAGTGGGCATGCACATCTGCTGAGCCAGGAGGCAAGGACAGCCCTCACTACAGACCCACCCCGCTTTCACCAACACATGAACACTTCAAGCAGCTTTTCAAGTGGCATATTATCAGCTCTGGTTATGCACGGAGAGAAAAAGGCCAAGTTATAGTCCCCCCAACCTATGCTGTCTAACCATCCACTTCCCAGCTTAGCCAGGCTGCGCTTACTTTGTCCATGTCCAGCAGCTTAGTATTTTGTTTCAAGTCCATTCCTAGAACTAGGAACTGAAACTGGCCCAGGCTATTTAAACATCTTTTCACAATTACTCACATAAGTGCTTTTAAAAACAGAGTTTCCTAGGGTGGCTTCGGATTTGGTTACTTATTCCTACTTTTGTTTTGGCATTCACTAGCGTTTGTGGGAGCACATGTGTGTCTGAGCTCACCTGCTGATCTTTCCTTGGGGATTTGCCCCCATAAAAAGGGGCAGAAGGACTGATTTCCCATATGTTTTTGTAACAGGCAAGATGAAGAGTTGCTAACAACAGAGCAGCCAGCCTCCAGAGTCATGAGGGGTCTGAGCCCAGCAGCATGTGGAGGCAGATCTGAAATGGGAGGAAAAGGAGAAGATGGGCGGCAGGTCCTCCCCCCCGGGCAGCCGCTCGGCCTCTCGCATTTCTGCCCAGAGGGGAAACAGGGGAAGGGGCAGGGGAAATGCTGACAAGAGAATAAGCAGCTAGATATAAATTAATCCTGGAACCATCTCAAGTCCCATACTGTTCATAATTACCTATCATTTTCCTGATCCAAACATTCACTCCTCTGAAAGACCCTAATCCATTACCTGCCATGTACTGCCCCTTTGTAATTTCCTCATCTGCGCTGCAATGCTCCGCTAAGCTTTGATGTTCTGGCAAGACCAGGGAGGCTCTGAAATTTGGGATTAGCAAACATCCGCAGGCATGATGTAGGCTCTCCAGCATTAGCACATGTTCCAGCATCTGAATCTAATAATGGCACGCCAAAATTTGCAAAAGGCAGCAAGGTGATTCCTTGCTCTTTTGGGTGGTAACGCCTGGGCCAAGAGAGCTGTCTGAAGCCAAGGCAGGCTGGAAACACATGTAGTGTCAGCTACAGCCGCTCTGTTACAGGGAGGTTACACACCCTGCTGTGCCTGTGCCTCTGTCCTAAGGCCAGTCAGCTTGGTTAATGCAGAAATTCATTCTGGGGAGAAAGGCATTAACCCTTGAGCAATGCTGCCCCAAAGAGGCATCATTCTGGGTGTGTGTCTGCATGCCCTTGTTTGTTTTGTTTTTTTTTTTTAAACACCACACATGTTATTAATGAAAAAAACCCCTGTACATAACATTTCCAAACCGTGGTTTACATGCCCCAATCAGGAGCTGAGCAGCAGTGCTTGCAGCATGATGGGCTTTAAAATTCAGCTGCTCCCCCTAATGTGTTTGCAATCCTGTCTGATTCCTAGGTGTACGTGCAGTAATTACAGCAGGAGTAGAGTCCTGTTTGCATAAATCTTGTTTGAACAACAGTATCAAAGACATGAAAAAACACAAATCACACAAATCCTTTAACCAAAGAGTTCAGCATCCCTTGCATTAAGAGAAAATCCTTGAGATTCAGAGTGCTAATCATAAATGTGGGTGTTTCTCTCTGAGCAGAGAAGGTGTCTTTGCTGAGCTCTGGGCTGACATTGAATATATGTTGCCTCAGACCGGGGTAATGTCTGTTTATAAGCTTCAGACGGAGGGGGTGTAAGTAGCTCTCCAATTTTGGGATGAACAGCTGCAAACAAAACACAAGAAAAACCAGTTTTGTTTTGCTTTTGACTAATTTGTATTTGCTGAGACCATGGGGTGTGTTCCTGTTGTTGCAGCTGTAAATTTCAAGGCGGCTGCAAGGTAAAAACTGAAGTTGTACAAGCAATTAGCCCATGGTAATGTCTAATCACTGCTGGCATCTAAAAAAATGTGAAACAGCAGGGATGTTTAACTTTGAAAACCAACTACTGCACAGATGCAGGAACTATGTTTCTTGAGGAAGTTTTCCTTGGCATATCGATGTGAATTGTAAAAATTGTCTCAAAACATGGCGACATAAAGGCCACGGAACTGTAGAAAGAAGTATTATGGTTCATCACATCAACATTTGAGTATAATTCCTAGGAAACTGATTCACACAAATCAAATGGTTTTTAAGGGCCAGTCTCCACCAGATCAGTTAGAAAGTAATTATTTTCAGCTGTCCTTAGTATGCCTCAAGTTCATGCTCTTCTTAGCCATGAAGATTGCAGGTGTGATCCTGCATCCTTTGCACAGGCTCTGTGTGTGAGCAGGGGCCACCCCAGCAGATAAAGGTCACAACTCAGCCCAACCCAGCAATCTGTGCTGAACCAAGCAGCGTGCGAGAGCCTCGGGGGTGTGTGTGCCAAAACCTACAGCGAGAAGCTGAAATGCATTAAAAATAATCATAAAAGTCATGTCTGCAGTCAGGGTTCAGCTTGCTGAGGAGGTCCTGGGACCTCCCCCAGCCAGGGGGCTGAAGCCTCTCCTGGCTGCCCAGTTCTGACCCACCGGCTGCGGGGAGCTGGGCAGGGCAAAACACCGATTTATTTCCACGCATTTGGCACTTTGTACCTGATGCGTAATCTGCTATCGAGCGGTGAGGTTGATGCTGACCTCACCACATGAAAGAGCTCTCCCTGATGTATGAGGATGTTGCTATTGTTTTTCCTTGCAAAATTATGGCTGCGGTATATTGCTGTCTCCAGGAACACGTCTCTTGGAGAGATGTGCTCCGGGATCCAGAGATACAGCAGTTGATTCCACATTTCTCAGAATTAGCTGTTAGCTTGACTGCTGGAAAAATGTTGGAAGAACTCAGGATTTTCTAATTACAGACCCAGAAAATCATGCATTAGTATTCAGGGGACACATAACACACAAGCACGCGTGCAGAGCACAAGGAACATCCGTGTCACCGTGGCAGTAGCACAAGAACCAGCTTTAAGAAGAGGGACCTGTCAGTCCTTTCCACTTCTGATCCAACCCAATGCCAGCACTGGTCTGCGTCAGAGCCAGTCACCTTGCATAGCATGCTAAATCCATTCTAGCTTTTTTTTTTTCTTTCTTTTTTTTAAAAAAAGAAAGAAAATCCTGTATTGATTTAAATCAGTGTAGGTGAAGCAAATCAGCAGGGTTGTAACAACATGTGCCTGCACCAACTGCTAGCCCTATATTTTCAGATGAAGCAAGAAAAGAAGAAATGCACAGAGACAGCTGGCTAGAATTGCGTTAGGAAATAGAGGAGCAGTTAAATGCACTCTGCAAACCTCCTACTTGCTTACTGTTTGCCCCTGAGCGGTGTCAGTAGAAAGGCACAGTAGTGCATGTCCAGGAGCAGTGAGTACAGCCACCCTTGTTCTGAGAGGGTGAGAGCAAACCATCTGCACCAAGGAGGGCCAGCACATACCCATGCCGACGGTGGGAAAACAGCACAACTCACTCAAAGTTCACCTCCTTCCTCTTCCTCCTCATGAGTGACCATGCTGGGTCCCCACCTACCTGCTGGACTCCCTGCAGAAGTCCTACAGAGAGAGGACTAGATCTCTGCAGCTCACGCTGCCTCCAAGGAGCCTCCTCAGCCAGCAAACAGCAGAGGCTGAAGCATCAGTGCTTTTAAGGAGCTTCACGTAGCCAGCTCATGCTCCTAATGCTCCACCACAGGTGGGTGAGCTGTGGGTTGCTCCCCTGCAGTAACGTTCCTTAAGCACTGGAGTACATCGTTTGGGCAGGTGAAACATCTCAGTAATTGGGTTCAGCTTAGATTGGTGTCTGTAGGGAGCAGTCTAGACACAGCTGGTTTTTTCTAGTGAATGAAAAGTGGCACTCTATGATCCCAAGGGGAAGGTGTTTCCAAACGTGCCTTTGGAGCCCCTCCAGCCCCATCAGACACAAGAGACGCACTGGGGCAAGGAGCTGCCCCGTCCTTTCTGTGCCCCGGGTGAGCAGGGTTAGCCACGCACACACTTCCCAGCCTCTGCAGCAGGCGCAGATGGATATTGGTTTGCAAATCCACTCATGCACCAAATGCACATCCCAGGGGAAAAGTATGGACACACGTAAAATGTTCCCAGGTGGGAACTGGCCAGTGGCTGGGACATGAGCTGCTCTCAGAGCAAACAAGCAGTCAATCAAGTGGATGGGTGAGATCCATCCACAGTCTGGGGAAAATAAGGAGTGCCTGGGTTGTCACAGATTGCTTCTTCATAATCAGTGTGGGTCATTTCTTGAGCTTATTACAAAATTTAATTAAAATAGTTTGAAACCTTTTTGGTCATTTTACAGCTTTCATTTCTGCTTTCCAGGATTTTTTTGGCTCCGTCTTTTTTCTGGTGGTGTTTGTTTTTTTTTTTAATTATGTATTTCTGTCCTTCTCCATCAACTATCGTAGTTTTTTATGACACGGTAAAGCTGAAAGTGGGCTTCAACCCATGTATATTATGCCTTTGTTAGCAAAATAAAAATGGAAAGACATCTTGCAAAAAATTTTATAAAGGGCCACTGTGTATATAGTATTAGCTTTCTTTAATCCATAGCTGGGCACTTTTTCAAGGCTGAGAAAAAGAGATGCAGACTTAAGTACTTTTAACATAATCCTCCAACATCACATAAATCACAGAGGAAAAAGCCAGCTCCCACAAACATCAACCTGAAAATGTACGTAGGTAAATCTGGTGGTTCTACAAATCTGTTGGGGTTTTGCTGAGCAAGTCAAATATGCAAGTTCAAGGTTGGCTGAGCATCAGTATTATGTTCCAGTCTACCTCTACTGTCATATATTTAATCTCCAGTAATTAAACTTCTAAATGAATCCATTTCACAAAAGCTACAGTGCATAGAGTGAATCGGTGAGTAAATTTTCATAACCTCAGAACCAACCCCAGATCGGGGTGGAGCTGTTCTCCGTGCAACAGCCTACGGAACAGATAGAGATGTAACCGCCAAAATAAAGACAAAACTAAAAGGAAAAATACAAAGAACTCCCTTGGCTCAAGGTTTTCAAGTTCTTTCCTGTTACTAAAAAATATTTTCTAAAAACACACAGCGTATTGTTTTGCTGCAGGCCCTGATTACAAAAAAAATTATGAGGAAGCTGATTAGAAACTTCTGATTAGAGGTAAAAAATATCACTGATGACATCTGGGTGCAAACTGAGAATTCATAGCATGATAGCCATGGAGAGAGCAATCTGTCACCTGGATTGCTTGCTTTGGTGAGATAAAATGAGTTTTACCATGGCCAAATCCAATGCAGACAGCTACGAGCAAGGACTGGATGTCACGCACATCCAGAGGGATGCTACGGCAAAAAGGGGCTTGTGTGGTCCCAGACGCACTGCCAGGAGGGCACAGCCTTTCCTGGGTATGCAGGAGCAGGAGGACAGTGCTGCGATGCCATGGACAACACCATTGACTTCTGAAGGACGTAGAGGCATTTTACTGGAGAGGAGGGCACAGTGACCGGAGCACTAGGGAAATGCTTGCTTGGCACGCACTTACAGAGCTTGTTTTTTTGGAGAAGATTTAGAGATGTTTGGACTATAGGATGGAAGCAACTTTGGGGAGAAAATACCAAGCATGTAAAGGCTATTTAATAATGAGGGAAGACAGCAAGAATGACTGGGTTAGGGACTGAAGCCAGACAAATTTGGATGAGAAATAAGGCATTGCATTTTCAGAGTGAGGAGGATTAACCTTTGAAATGAACTACCCAATGAAGTGATGGATCATCTGTCTCCTGGTATCTTTAAATACATACTGGATATCTTCCTGGAAGACATGTGCAAGCCAAATACAGGTTTCCTGCTTCACACAGGGATGGATGGGTGAGGTGAAACAGCCTGAGGTACAAGGGGGCTAGTATGGATGATCCAACGGTTCCCTCTAGTCTTTAAACTCCGAATGTGTGACTCAATGAAACATGATACAACACAGAA
Organism: Fulmarus glacialis; assembly: GCF_000690835.1. Lineage (NCBI taxonomy): Eukaryota > Metazoa > Chordata > Aves > Procellariiformes > Procellariidae > Fulmarus > Fulmarus glacialis. The sequence goes on from NW_009198214.1 coordinate 21,385, forward strand.
ATGTCCCCAGGTCTCTGAATTACTGCTTGTTACAGGTCATTTTGAATCATCCCATGCCCAACAGGCAGTCCCACTGACATCCATGGCACTGCCTGCAGAAGAAGCTGCTGTGCCACATGGACAACCACGGCTCCATCTGGGCATAAATGATCATAAAATGACCCAATTTGCTTCTCTGCAGGACAAAAAGAGCTAATGCATCACATTGCTCATCACAACTATGAGCCAACGGGTCCTTACCTTCCACTGCTACCAGGCTCAGAAATACACAGAGCAGAACATTAATATGCTTTTTAGTGTTTTAAACACATTACTTTTAAAAGAGAAAAGTTGCTTTCCCCCATCCCTTGTAGAGCATGTCCTGAACCCCTGCAGACAGCCCTCCCTTCTACATAGGAGCTAATTCCCTTTAGCCCTCCCTATTGAGAAGAAAATTGATCCAGATCAAAACTGGTAAGAACTTCCAGTAAATTCAAGTCAAATTTAAACTTCAGTAGAAGAATAATAGGAGAGACCAGGAAAAATCCTAAAAGTCCCACCAACTTTATAAAGCCCAACCCATGCGTGCTCCAAAGGGCTGACCCATCTCCAGTGAGGCTGGCAGTGTGCCCAAAAAGTCAGACTCTGGAGCAGAAAGAGTAGTACTTCCATTAGTGATGCAGAACGGCAAACCTGAAAATTTTCCCTCAAATGTCCAGAAAATCAGCAACACGAGGCAAGCAAGGCCACGTAGTGCTACCCCCCCGATGTTTCACTTCAGTTTTTATCCATTCCATGTGTTGCTTTCTTGCCATTTAGAAACTTAGTTCTCATTTATCAGCGTTTTCACATTTCACTTCTGGACACTGCTATCCATGCATTAGCCATCCTTTTTATCTTGCTGTTTGAACTGTGTTCTGCAGCTCTGGTTCAGTTTTACCATTCATTCATCAGCATGAAGTTAAACAATTACTAAACAACTTGGGTAGCTGGCAAGCAGTGAGGAAGCAAGATCCATTTCTGCCCAGAGGGAAGAAAGGTTTTATACAATAGCATGGCCTTTGTTTTGCATCTCACGGGTGATGCTATTGATGTGAAGGTTATATCACACTATGTGCCAAACCACTTGAGCTAGTTTCAGATTGCAATTCCCCTTGGGGTATTTCCACTCAATGTATAAGATAACCAGATCTGCTCTCTGTCCACTCCTCGCCTGGACAGTGCTTAGTCAGCTCCCCAGATCTTGGCAAGCTGAAGCGAGAAAGCGGAGCTGCACTCTTCCCTAGTTATTACCATTTTATCAATGATCTTAATGCTCTTAACGCTATGGAGCACACGGCAAAACAATGAGCAAATTGCGTGTTTTCTTGCAGTGAGCAGAAAGCAGTTAAGTGACTGTAAAGCACAGTGCCCCGTACGTGTCAGTATATTCTGCTTGCATCTGCGGAATGGTGGTGCTTTGTTTCAGCTTTAATTCATGATCACAAAACTGCTGATTACGTTGCTGCAAAGAAATGGACTTTGGGTGCATGGCAGAGATGCAATTCTGCTTCCCACACATCAGGAACATCAAGATTCAGGGATCTGACCTGAGCCACGTTTTATTATTTTGTTTTTAGAACTATCTCAGCATTTCCCATTACTAGGAATACAGTACAAATAACAGCGATCTTAGCTTTGTTTTGTAGACCTTGATGTTTTCCCCCACAAGCTTTATCTTACATTGTAATTGTTATTTTGCATTAGAATTGTTATTTTGCATTATAATCTGCATCTCATTATCTGGCCTCCCAGTTTTCTTGCACCATGCTAATGTGAAATATCGAAGAGGTTTTTTTGCAGAGCTTGATACCTACTGGAAAGACTACTGCTGGGTGACTTGGACTGAGCCGTAACACCAGAAACCAAGTGCGAAAAGGGGCCAGTCTGCTCACAGCCGCTCCACGGGCACGTCCGAGGAGTCGCAGCTCAGAAAGCAGGATGTGCGATCTGGCCCGGGGACGCTGTCCAGACCTCGTTCTTCCAAGGAGATGGGAACAGGGTCCTCAGGGAGGAGTTTAGGATTTTGTTGATTTAACCCTCTCAAGTTGTTTTAAAATAACATTTCCTGTGCTTAAAACGTATCTCTGCTATTCCGGCGTCCCTTGTTTTTTTATCACTTTTTTTTCTTTTTTTGGGTTAATGAGCTCTCACAAAATGACTGGAGGCATGTAAGTACACTAGCATGAAGTTTTGGGTTTAAGGAACTGGACCTTGGGGCCCTTTTGCCCAGGAAAATATGCCAGAGAGAGGATTTTGCCTAGGGGGCAAATCTGGTACCTAGGGGATCCAGAGATGATTACAGGATCAATAATCAGACCAAGTTTCTCCAGCACAAGGTGGAGAAGCAGCAATCTTAGCTTTGTTTTGTAGACCTTGATGTTTTCCCCCTCAAGCTTTATCTTACATTGCAATTGCTATTTTGCATTGTAACTGTTATTTTGCGTTATAATCTGCATTTCACGATCTGACCTCCCAGTTTTCTCCCACAAGGTGCTGGAGAGGCTAAGCACTGCTGGAGAGAGCAAGCTTTTCAGATGGGGATCTGGTTGCAGGGTATCAAACAAATGTCATGTGCACGAGGGCAACAGAGTCTGTAAAGATTTTATTCTAGTGCCCCGAGTCTGGAAATTTAAGAGGTCATAAGGAAAATGCCTTAAATTTTGAGGCCATTACTAAAGGGCTGAATCAAAATTCTCCGTAAAGAGCCTGCAAGTACTGAGAAATCCATCATCTGAACTCTATGGGCTGGGCTTACTGATGGTCAAAATCAAAACTGTCTTTTTCATTTAAAAATACGCATGGAAGTACTCATCTCAGTGCAAGAGGCTCAGGTTCAAGTCCTTCTTCTGCTCATTACAGGCTTCTTTTTTTTTTGCTCCCTCCTGCTGGAACTGCTTAACTTGTATAAACAGTGAAGCGTTCACCAGATTAGAGCTCCTGCCAGTATAATCCGGTCGTCAGGACAACAGCCGGGAGATGGAAACCCTCGCGCAGATCTCCAAACCGGGCGCATTTCGAGGAAGTGTCACAGCTCTGGGCGCCCATCTCCCGCATCACGCCCCCGCCACTCACCCCGCCTTCCTGAGCCGAAAGTCCGTCCCCAGGAACCGCTTCCCACCACAGCGTTATTGAATCCGACGTATTTCCATCCGTCAGCATTGCGCAACGAAGCGCTGGTACGGGGGGACGTTTCTCACCAGCTCTAGTCAAAATCAGCAGAAGAGGGATGGTAATCTCATCGTGTTTTACGTGCAAGTTCAAAGACATCTCGGACTTAGAGTATCTGCTAAAAGTAGATGTGTCCAACATTTGTTAGCAGTTAGACTGCATTGGTTATCAGAAAACACAACAAAATAGGCTTGTTTTGTTTTCTTGCCTCATCCAATGTATTTCTATTGTTTATTTTGATTTTAGGAAAGAAACAATAGAGGAAAGTTCATCAAATGAAAAGTTTGCCAATGTTTTCGCAGAAATATTTGCCACTGGAGGTCAGCTCCACATTTCCAACAGTAATTTAATAACCCAAATCTATCATATTAAAAATCCCTCTGGACTCTTAACAAACTAGAGAGACATTCATAGGTCATTTTAAAAACATCAGCATACACTTTGAAGATGACTCCAAAATCCCCTCTGTGCTATAGATTCTTGTTGGACAAATTGTCCCTGAATGTATTTATTTATATGTATTTTTTGCAGCATTATGAGAAAGCATTGGTTTATCTACCTAAAAGTGTCTAGCTGTAGTCACGTAACTGCACTGATGCTTTGCAAAGCATAGCAATACTGATTGAGAAAACAAAAGAATAAATTGGAAGCTACCTAGGAAACATTTCTTTACTCAGAATTGTTTAGTGTACCTATACAATTTAAAACCACTCAAAAATCAAAACAGATGCTATCAATGATTTAGCTTAGCCCCACTTCTCAGCCTGCCTGAAATGATGATCTGTGCATTTCTTGAATGTCTTTTGCATCTTTTGATGTATGCATTTTTCTTTTCTTTCAAATGAAAAAAAGAAACTTCACTCAGCTACTGTCAAAAAATTGACATAAACTTTAGACAAACCCCTCTTCAAGTCAATGTAAGCTGGAGCCATCAACCTACAGATTACACTGGCCAGCAGGCAGGCAGAAACTGAGTGGGTACAGAGAGTCCTCCCTGGAAATGCTCAAGGCCAAGTGTTTTTCTGGCCAGTCCAGGCTCCACTGGCCCCTGGCAAAGCAGAGCCGATGCTGGGGCTGGTGACAGCGCGATGCCTCCCACTGCTGGTGCCCCCACCTGCACTGCTGCTGTGGAGCAGCACCGCTGGCTTGGCACTCAGGGCAGCTTCACCCTATAATTCGCTTCAGCAAAACCACATTGAACCCACCCAGCGATGGAGATTGCAGGTTTCAGGCCAGGCTGGAAGTGCTGCATCAATTGAGTGCCATGCAGAAGCGAGCATGGCGCACACGGAGCAAACCAGGGCTTTGGGCGATTGGAGGTGCATCCTTCCTTCCAGGCATCGGCTGCATGCCTGAAGGCACAGGCAATCTGTCTGAGACAATAGAAAGAACAAATTCAAGCAAGCAGATTAATCATAACTTTTTAAGCACGACTCGGGGTTTGCTTCGTGATGAGGTTTTCAGCCCTACGTCATGGGACTTTTCCTTTCTGCTGGCCGGGCAGACCGTCCCAGCTTGCTGAGCCTCACAGAGCAGCAAAACCTCCACCTCCGTCCTCGATGCTGCAGTGGGGAGAGCAGGGCTGCAGGCCAGCTCTTCCTGAGTGACCTGGAAAGAGCATGAGTGAGGAAAACCCTGACCTAACCCATTTTGTTGTTCAATCAGAGTATCTGGGCAGGAGTCAGCTGCTGTCCATCCTCCCTCATACCTGCAGCATGAGTAAGAGTCACAGTTAATTTTCTTGCCTGTTCTTAGAGCAACACACATGCTCATGCACATCTAATATATATTTCTCCTAGATCAGAGGAGGCTAACATTTTATTCTTGCTTTAAGAAAGGAGTATACCCTCTAAAAAAGCTCCTTGCGTTGCTCTGGCTATATGCAGCTGCTTTAGGATGAGATGCCTGCAGACTCTGGCTGTAACAACACTAATAAAACAAGAGTCCAGGAATCCTTCAGCTGCCTCGGGAAACGTGTCCTGCAACCAAAGGAAAACCCACCACCTTCAGACGCTCCCCGACGGGTGCACGGTGGTCTGTTCCTCCCACGCCAGCAGCGCTGGGCGAGCTCTACCACGTCTACCCTGTCATCCAGGCAACGCTGTCTTTGCTGCTGAGGTTACGCTTCTCGGCGAGGCGAGGACAAGGCGAGTTTCTCTGGGGGAAGAATGGAAAGTGTTTGTGTCCCTGGATAGTCTCTGGAAGCGCGTGGGTGTTTCTGCATGCTTTGAGGGCCCGGCTGCACAAAATATTTAGGCACATGTGTAACCAGAAGTGACGTCCAACCGTCCTACAGAGACAGACACTTCCAGCCTTCCAGCTCCAGCAGGATCCAAACAGTTTTCCACAAAGTTTCAATTATTTTTTTTTGTTCAAGCCACTAAAATAGCCTTCATTCTGACAAGTGCCTGCCCGTGTAGCAGCTGAATTAAACTCACTTTGAAGTATGGCAGGTACTGTCCCTCACGAGGAGAAATATCCATAATACAAGGTGAGAGATCTTGCACTGCTGAATATTACCCGGTTATTAATGTGAAAAACAGAATTAATTCAACGCCAAAAAGTTGTGAGAAAGTTTGAGCACAAGCAACATCAATTATAGGGACCGTCTCATACCACAGCTATTTTACAGCAATTCCACTTCACATTCCTTGGCCAGCACAGCTTATTGAATAATTAAATAGCCAGATGACATACAATCAGATTTAAAAGCCTTGAATGTGAATGAATATCAGTTTCCCAATTCTGAAAGGAATTTAATCACGGAACCCTCCACCTACTGTCCAGTTTACCGTATTCTAGCAAGAGCTGAAAAGCAGTGATATCCATGAGATCATCTTCATGGTGTTTTTTCCAGTACAGAAGGAAACCTGAGCTATTGCCTCACAGGGGAACTTGGTCACAGGACACAGGTCCTGAAGATTTGGGGCGAAAATCACCCTCTTCTCATCTCTGTGTAAAGTAGCTTTTTCTGACTGGGATTCACACGTCATTAAAACAGACACATCATTAAACCAGACACTTCATTAAAATTGGAAACATATTTAAAACTGAGAGTGTGGGAGAACTTACAGAGAAGAAATCAATTACAATCACAATCATAGTAAAAGAAATATTTTTTCACCTAACAGTATCCAATATACATTGCATTGTAAACAGTGCTTTGTGTTATATAAAGGCACCGTGTTTCTCAGCATATAAACCATTTAATTGCATTAATGACTCACATTTCAGCTGCAAAGCTAGACATGTATGTTTTCTGAATGTGCCAAATAGGCAATACACCAACTAGCCTTGGTGTATTTAGAAGAACGTGCTTAAACCACATGTCAAAGTAAACAGGAAAGCTAAACTATTGGTTGGGGGTTTTTTTGTTTGTTTTTTTTTTAAACATCCCAATGTTTGCTTGGAGGTCTAATGCATATTAAAATGAAAGTATATGAAAAAGTGCTAATGATTCCTCTGTAGAATGAACTTACCCACCATCTGAAAAGACGCTGGAAATTTTGAAGAATGTCAAAGTGTGACTTTGCTCGCTTACATTTTCCTTCTCCTGTTTTTAAACCCAGAATGTGCCTAAATAAGTGACAGATTTAATTAGACAACTTTTAAAGCGAAACCACAAAAGGTCCTCCGTTTTGTACTGAAAGCCGTCATACAGAGGAGCTGTGCAGAGGCTGCTTGTGATCTGTAGGAACTTAAACTTTGTGTCAGGCGGGCTCCGTGCGGATGAACAGAGGATACAAAATATGGAGGAACTCCACTTCTCAGCCAAGACAATTATCACTATCTACACAATTGCTGAACCAGGTAAACTGAAACTTTCCTTTCTAAATTTGCATTTTCTACACGTAGAGGACCATTCACTTTATTCGCTCAACTATATCACATCTGATAAACATACTTTTCCATCATACCTTCTGGGACTTCTTTAAAGAACCTACAGAATTAAAGCCCAGACCCAAGCTGCAGAGCCAGCGTGAGGGAGCTGGTGGGAAAAGGGCAGCGGGAAGAGGATCACCCCCTTACAGCAGCCCGGGCTTGTGCCAGATCAGTGGCTGCATTACCAGGGCCTGATGTAAACAGCAAAGATATTTCCTGTCTTGGATTACCTGGCAGGGGACGGGGGATTTGACTTGTAAATGAGGGGAGGATAAAAGGGTAAAGCCCCTAAGTACACACAACAGCAAGTCCATGAGTAATGAGCCCAAGTTAGAAATAGTCCTGGAGACCCACACTTCCACTGAATTGCTTTAAAAAGCCTGATTTGCACATTTGTCGTAAGTACAGATTGCCCTGTGAAAAGGAATATCTTGTCTTCCAGCCGTTCCAGGGAATAAACACACTGGGCTCAGACGGGTGTCAGCCAGTGATGGATCTGCGCCCACCTACCAGCTGCGTCTGTTTACAGGGGATCTGCTCCTGTTAAACACAGCGTGGTGATGCTGCCGTTACGTGCCATGGGCCAGCAAAGCCGGTGTGAGGCTTTCCTGCCTCCCCGTTGCCTGTCCCTGGAAGAGCAGTCTGTATTAGAAGACCCATTAGCCCAACCAGTGCCTATTAACCTACTGCCCCAAATACAGAGGCAGGGTAATCCTTGCAGGGAATCTTAACGCGCTTTGGGTAAGGCTGTTATGATCAGCACCATACAAAACACCTGGCAGGAGGTCTGTGAAGATAATGTCTAGACTTTCAGCCAAGAGATGAGCTCACAGAGAGGGACCAAGGGAGAGAAGGGAGGTCAAGACCTCTCCATCAACGTTTCAACACAAGGGAGGAGTGCAAGACAACCTGTTTGAATCCCAAGCTGCATTAGGATACATGGGATCACTGCTACAGACAGCGCCAAAATTCACTGGTCTGAACTGTTCAATACTGTGAGGATCTTCATTGCTGGGATCTTGCCTGAAGCCTGCTCTTGGGTTTCTGGCTGTCAGATTCCACTTAAAAACTGTGTTTCTTTCTCACTTTGTAGATGCAGCATCTGTCTCGCTTGTTATATTGGGAGGAGGGAGGGAGATGTGTAATTAAGTGCAAATAGGGTTCTCATGATGCAATACAGACTCATATAATACTTCCCAGGTGCCACTGTCTCAAACAACTTGGCAGGAGTTTCCCAGTTGCGAGCTAGGATTTAAGAATAGCAGTAAACTTGTGTGGTCCTGCAGAAGCGCTCCTTACGTGCGGTGCTCCGAGCCTGCCTTTGGGAACAGCTGTGCAAGTCCATGCTTATGGCTGGGCTGGTATTTTGAAGGGAAGCCTGGTTTAGTTTTTGTGTTTTTCCCCCTCTTCCCTTAAGACAGCCTTCCCTTTAAAACCAAGTTCGCTAAGTTTATCACGGAGTGATAGTGCTGTCAAGCCACTGCAAGCGACTGGTTTGTGTTGTGTTCAAGAGTCACAGCATAGGACTAAAAAAAACCCTTAAGTAATCCCTACAGAAAGCACAGCGTGGAGGAGTACAGTAAGTTGCATCAAAACACAGGATGGCCATTTAAGAGCAGCTGACTGGTTTGCCAGTTGCAGTTATGCTGGAAGATGGAGAATGAACTGTCACCAGAGCTGTGAGGTGAGGGATGTGGCTCCTGAGTATGCAAAGAGCCCAAGAATGGGCCATGCTGCAATTTCCATCTCTCCCAGCCTTGACATTTTCCCTCTGCCGTGACTGTATCGGGTAGGATAGGCTTATTTTTCTAGCAAACGCTCAGTTGATGAATTTCAACTGCTCATCACAATTTTTGCCTTTTGGCTGGACCCCAAAAGCATTTTAGCTTTTGGCAAAGGAAATTGGGGTAGGTGCTATTTTATTTATTTATTTTAATACATAAAAGCACAGTAATTTCCCTCCAAAATGATTGCTCATCCCAGACTAAGTTCTTGCTGCTGTTGCTCCTGGCTCAGGCTTGGCAGGTGGCTCAATAAATTGATAATATGCTGCACAATCTGACAAGGAGCTTTATCAATCAAAACAAGCCCCGCTGTTCAGCTCAACAGGAAAGTTCAATCACTCTTCTCTAGTGGAATCAGTCTACACGTAATGCTTTCATCCCAAGATAATGTTAGACTGCAGATTTAGATCTGCTCTCACTGCTCCAGGGCTATTTATATCTTTGTACCTTGAGGGTTTACTAATTAGCAGCCTTCTTCCACACCCTTTGATATCGTTAAAGTAATCTCAGTGTAAGCAACTACTTTCTGATGATATCTCTGAGGGAGTGGAGAACAGCTGGAATCATTCGAAATATCATAGTTCGAGCAGTTCTCCAAGAGCAGTGATTGAAAGACGGCAATGGTTTTGGCTGCGCAAGCAAAGCCAGCACAGCACCCTGGCTTCTTCGGGATGGCTGTTGCCGACGGGATACGAAAGACAGTTACTCTCAGCTGAGTCCAAAATCGGTAGATAGCAGGGGGTTAGTATGGACTTTTTCTAGTCATCGCCAACCTCACTTTATCAGATAAGCAGCTTTCAATCACTTTTTGTTCCCCCTCTTGCCCACCCCCCATTTGCCTTGTCCTGCTCAGCAGGTGGGGTCTTTCATAGTCCAAGACCCTCAGCATATTAGGGGCAAAGTAACAACAAAACCAGGACCTGAATATGAGGTCCTTAGTGAGGACTTGGAGAAAGCAGCTGAGAGCTTAGTACTGCCTGCCTGGAATCGCTCAGTGTTTCCCACACTTTGCAAACCCTCTAGTTCTCGGTTTCTCACACAGGAGAGCTGGGATGACTTGTTTGGAAGATGAATTTACCACTGCTGAAATCTCATCTCAGGTAGTTTCTAATAACACGGTGGGTGAGGTTTATTTAAACCATAATTGCTTGCATTTTTTTTTCCACATTACTCGCTTCGCTGCTCCACAACACGAGTTAATTTAAAGGCCTGTCATTAACTTAGCAACTCATTCTGCAAAGTTCAAAACTGGAGATGGGAAAAAGTTTTCTCCGTGTTAAAAATGCACTTCAGACCAGAGCGACTCTGATACGGTCCAATAGCAACTCCTACTCAAAAGATGAGCCCTTGTAGGCAAACATGCGGTTTCCAACAGCCACTTTGATACCTGCCATTAATTGCCTGCTCTCGCTTGCGTGGTCTCGTAGCAGTTTCTTGCCCTTTGCTCCTTTTTGTTCTTGTTCCTGTCTGAGCGCTTCCTTTTGTTGCCAGTCTCTTGCTCGCCTTCAGGACCGCTTTAGAGAGATAATAAAATCCTCGTGCAGATAGAAAGAACCAGATACAAACGGCTATGTGAGTGTATTTATGTTTATAGCGTGAAGCCAGAGAACAGGCTGTCCTGGGTTCTGGTTTCCAACTGTAGCATAAATCCGTCAGCAAATATGTTACAACCCCGGAGAAGAAAGCAGAAACGTACCGGCAGACGTTGCAGGACATCCACCAGAGCTGCGTCTCAGAGGACTCCCTATCTCTTAATTCTCCAGAAGTGTGAAAGATGGAGGCTTTCACCCTGAATTAAACGAGCTGTCCTTTCATTTTGCTGGTGGGGTCTGCAGAAAGGAAGCAGGGAGCCAGTATCAGATAAGGAGCATTAAGTACCTGGTTACATGCTTGAGGTCTCCCTCTGCCAAGGAAGCACCGGGGCACCTCGGAGCAGTGTCCCGGGCCATGTGCTGTGTTTGCTGCCCCTCAACCAGCCTCACAGTCAGCATTACTGGGAATCCATCCTCTGGTCTCCCATCCTTAAAACAGTTATTAACTGAGTAATATCATCCCCTCTCAGCCACTCAGGGAGAAGCACCTCATTAGTGAACATAGAACAAACTTCTCTTTGCCAGGCTTGATGCACACTGCATTTACTGAACAAATGTATCTTGGGATGATAACAATTTCCTTCGCCAGATAGCAGTCTCCAAAAGGGAAACTGGCACTGGTGGCTTCTCAGAACAAGGCAAAAGACATGATAAGATTCTTCTTTTCTTTTTTTCTTTGAATGTTTTGTATGCAGAACCACGCTAAGTACAAATCAGATGACAAGCTAAGAGGTTCGTTTTGGCTGATGCAGGAGTCCATCTTTGTTCTGGTGGAAAAAGATGACAGCAACATGTGCGAGAAAGCCTGGCTGAACTGAAACCTTAATGTGAGATGTTCACATCTCAACAGACTTTGAGATAAATGGCCTTTTGTTGTCTTCCATATGGTTTTGCTTTCCATATAGTAAGTGAATCACAACATTGGCTGAAGGAGAGGAGCTGTCCGACTGCGCTCACTGCACCGAGCTGGGAGAGGAGGGAAGAGGAGCGGAAAACTTGGAGGGCAGAGAGAGACCATCTCTGGAGAAGTCATTGTGCTGATGGGGAATGACAAGATGAAAATGATGCAAGAAGTAATGAGCAGCACAGAAGGCTGATGAGAGCCTGCCCAGCAGTTCGGGTGAAAGACAGTTAATCTGGCTGAGAAGTGACCATCTCCCCGGCGTTCTTCACTCTCTTAACTGGGTTTACACCAAACACCCTCACTAGTCAGTGTGCTTCAGGCCAAGCACATGCTTAAGCACGTAGCTGGTTCGGGGTCTTGGAGGAATGGTTTAAGGGGAAGTTATCCAGTCACCACTGACATCAGTGGGAGTTTTGCTGAGGATGTCAGTAGGACCGTAACCTCAGTGATGCTCTTGAGAAGAGGTAGAAGCAAAGCATGAATGGGCTCTACTCCAGCATTACGCTCACACTACTAAGCTGCACTCACAGAGTAAGTTAAGAGCTGCAAGCACAATCTTTCATACTACCAATATTTTATACCTTAATGTATTAGTTGTCAAGGTTAAAAAGATACGAAATACATATTAACAGCCAAAGCAAATGCACTCGATGAAAGGGCAGATCCATGCTTCAAGAAGTCTTTTGTTTTATAAACCAATTTAGCCCAGGTCTATTAAGAGCTTTTCCTGGTGAAAGAGTGAGAGTATTTTCTCTGCTATAATCATATCAGCCTGTATTCTGGGTTAATGGAGATGAATATTACTGCCAGATTTTGTTCTTTCCCTGCATGTAATCTAATGCCATATGGTTCTGAATGGGTATTAAATCCTCCATGTGCATGACCTCCCCGAGGTTTTTATCATTAGAACCTTAAAATAATTCAAGGAAAGCTTTCCCAAAGCCTGATCATAAACCTTCTAATGAGGGACTGAAGTCACAAAGAAAATCCTCTTGTTAATTCTTGTTTGGTGTTTTTCCCCCTTTATGACAACTAAGTAAGAGTTCACAGTAACAGAGATGCTTTTAAACTGTTTGAGTGGAAAACACATAAAAAATGAGCATTCAGGTTAGCAGTTCAGGTTCCCAGCAGGGTCCTGAGATGTAGTAACTGATCAGCCATCTTCAGCCTCTAATACAGGGCCCAGTAATGTCACCATCCCTCAAGGCAAGTAGAAGTTACTCTGTCAATAAGTGACTGTTTTATTCACAGTGTAACATAACATCTAGTGTCAGAATAAATACGATCCAGTGTCAGATGAGTGGCTGAAATGGGACCTTATCTACGCAAAAGTACAAGGACTTACATGAACACCATCTTCACACTAACTGGAGTTCAACAACAGCAGCTAAACTCCCAAAGATTTTCCTAAGAATTTTCTTCCCCTCATCTGCACAGAGTGGAATAAAATATATGTTTTTATGTTTGGTTTTCTACTTGCTGTTTACTGCATTGCACCATGCCTTACTTGCTGCCTGTTACTTGAGCACATAAGACAAAACTGTACTTCTCATTATCAGGTCATCCAAAAGCAACATAAGTATTCCTGTAGCTAAATCACATGTTGTGAGAATAGGGAGGGGTGAGAAATAATCAAGTCAAAAAGTTTTACTAATTTTGTGGTGTCTAAACTGTCAGAAACCTTGTTTCTCAGAGGCCTCTACACTGTGCATGCAAAACTCAACTCTCATTAATATCTATTGCAACCGCGAATAGGCAAAAACCAATCCTTGGCCAAAACCACAGAAGTAGTCATCTTGAAAGAGTTTACTTAGGGTAACTGAGGAAACTGAATCCAGTTCATCAGGACAGCACTCAAATGCATGAGACCTTAATCATAGGACCATCCTGCCTTGCTCTGAAGTCCCAGATTCACCTCCCATTATGTAGGAAGAAGAATCTGACAGATAACATCCTTCTTCCAGGATTTGGCACTACAGCAGAGCCACCCAGGGTGGCAGAAGACCTATAGAAACTAATAAACAAAAACATAAATAAAAAGACAAAGCCTGCCTCAATACCCAGCAGAACCCTGTCATGTCACCAAGGATTGTATCATTGTGCAGCGCATAGTTTCCCCGAACCAGAGACACTCTCTGACTCTTAGCATCATACCTGCAGCCACATAGACAGTGTGTGTGCAGGTATCTGCCCCATACACTGGCAGAGATGCAGATGGTCTCTGGAAAGGCTAGTGAGAGCCAGGGACCCTTTGCCAGAGCTCAGAGCTGAACCTGGAGCACTGAGCTCCAACCAGGCACTGGAGAAAACAACATCCTGATAGGCAACAAGTCAGTTCATTACACCTGTGAGTGCCAGTCTGCCCCTTCTTACCTGCAACCCAAAATGTCCTGCCCTCACTCCAACCCCACCTCTTATCCAACCTTGTCTTCTTCACCCTAATTCCACCCCCTGCCTCATATTCACTGTTCATGTCCTTGTGATCTTCTCCTTGCCTCCAATCATCTCCCCTGCTTCCTGCTCTCTTCATTCATCTCCACATGTTCCTTATCAGCCTCGTTAGCAGCTCGTTAGGTCCCAGCATCTCCCTGACTCCAGTATTCCTCCCTGCCCACCCACTCCTCATTCTCCCTCAAACCACTGCCCTGCTTGTGCATCTCCACTGAGGGCAACCTGATGCCAGTCATCCCCACCTCAGGATGTCATCTGACCTGGAGGAGGTATCTGGGCAAGTAAATTACTTGTTTATGTGGTGGAATACTGGCAAAGGCTTGGGGCCAAAGCCTTTTTGGAAATTGGAAGAGATCAGAACCGGGAATGGAGCACAACCAAACTCAGCAACAGATAGTGGTACTTGTCCCCATCACCACTAAGTGTCATTTTCCTTCCCAGCACCCTGACCATCCCAGCAGCAGCAGCGTGGGCTGCTCAGGACCAGCACAGAAAAGGCAAAACGGGGTACAGAAGAAACTAATGACACTGTGCAGAGTTTTTCATCCTGCAGCCAGTGAAATCCTGCCCTGAGCGTAGTGTTTTACAGCTGCATGCAAGTTATTTGTTATCCCAGGCCAAAAAAAGAAAGAGTTGATGGTTTCTGTCCATTCCTTAGATGCCACACTTAAAATGAACAAAGGAGCAATGCTGCCACCAGCCCTCCCCAGAGAGGGACCTGATGGGGCAGGGAGGACAGGCGGCTCTTTCTGGGTAAACCCGACGCTGGGCTGGGGCTCAGGCCGGGGTACGGGCTGGGGGCCCCAGGATGCTTCGTCTCTGGGGATAAGGAGTATTTCTGGCACGTCGGCCTGGCACCTCCACCGTGCCGAGCGCAAGGAGGGGGGCAGCGGGGGCGAGCAGGCTTTGCTCCGCAGCACTTTCGAGACAAAGCGATTTTACTAAAAAAGGAACTTGGAGCACTTCAGTCCGTCGAGGGCTGCAGAGGCTGTGCCGGCTCTGTCTGCATCCCCGCCGCAGTCCCCGGAGCCCGGGAGGAGGAGGAGGAGGCGGTGGGAGGAAAATGGCAACAGGCAAAAGCAGCTCGGCAGCCCCCGGAAGCGACCCCGGGGATGTCGGGCAGCCCACAGCAGGGTCGGGAGAAGCAAAGGCGAGGCTAAACCCGGGGTTTGGTGGCTGGTCCTGCTGAGGAGGAGCAGGCGACTGCGGGAAATCGCTGCCTCTGCTTTGTTCCCCTTCCCCCTCTCGCTGCCTACCGACACTGTACGTCCTTCGGGGTACGAACCGTCTCTTGCTATGCGTCTGCAACCCACCCGCACCGCGGGACCCCACGCTCGCCGGGGACCCCCCACCACGTGGGTACTGCCATGGGTAACAGTACTCTCAAAAATAAAGTTCTGGCTACATGGAAAATATTAGCAAATTATAACATTTCCCTTTATAGCTGTGCTGCAGAAGGCGTTTCCAGATCGCCGTAAAGCATGCCTTCTTTTTCTTCCCGTCCCTCAGTGCAGCTTGACAAGTTTTGGGTTTTTTTCTTAATATGTGGGTTTATTTTATGTCACTGAGCACTGGCAAGGACAGAGAAGCTTTTAAACTGCAGTAATCTGAATTCTAGAAATAACAAGCTACAAAGGTCCGTGATTAAACGTAGAGTGCGGGATATCTGCAAAAACAAGTACTCTGTGTTCTTTAAAAGATCGTTTGGATAATAGTGACATAACCTGAGTACCCGGTCGTGGTCCAAATTAATCAGCAAATATGCCTCTGGAGCAGAACCATCTAACTTAGGAAAAGAAACAGAAGTACAGTCACCACCAGTAGGAGAAATTAATGCATTCCACTTAGACAAAGATTAATTATTATGAATCACTCCAAAAATACATTTGCCCCAAGTGGGAGTACACGCTCTTCTATTCATCAAGTTGCTTTCAAATAATCATTAAACATCTTAAGACAGAAGACAATTTTGTTCGCCCAAAATAAACACTGCTAAAAGTTACAAAATGAGGACCACCTTTTTTTAACGTCTGGAGCATTTTGACCACGAGTAGTTGCCCCAAAGTGGGACAGGCAGAACATCTGCTAGAAAAAATGTGTATAGGGCAGAGGACTCTGCTAATTCCAGTGTAATTTTTCATGTTAGAGTTTTCCTGTCACTGTTGATTTTTCCATATAAATTTTATCCTAAGTTCACCAAATAAAATTTATATTTGCTGCTAATTTTGTTCTGTTAAGGGCCTCAGCTGTAATCTCAATGGCATCTCAAAGGGTCATAAAGCAGATTTAAAGCCAAAAGTCACCTCAGATGCATGTTTTGGGGAAAAAATGAACAATGATGGTTTCAGGAAGGGCATGAGTAGCTGTCTTAGTAAGGTCTCCCTTTGCACAGGGGTTCTCCTATTAAAAATGGTTCAGAAGGGTGATGATTTTTTTTGTTTTGGTGGGACAAGTACATGCTGAAACAAACTGGTTTATTAACAGCAGGTTTGGCTCTGCTGCATCACTAGTCACTTACATTTGATTCTCCATTTGTCTCTGGGTAGTCCCTGGTAGGCAATGTGCAAGAAGAAGAACGTAGTCAAAATAAAATGACTTTGTCATTTACAAAGAAAAATGAAAAAGTGCAAAATTAAAGGATAGCAGGAAGCAACTATGTTACCAACTGGAGAATATTTTTTTTTTTTTTTAAACTAAATTCATGTATACAGAAAATTACTCCTATGGAACATTCCCCAAACCATCACTCCATATTCATGGCTCAGCACTCCTGGGGGGATAGGAATGAGAAACTTCCCATTTGCTTTGCAGGGCCAGGGTGAGGCGCAAAGCAGGGAAATATCATCTATTACTTAATCAGGAGATCCCCAGATGTTGTTGAAGTTGACTTCACACTTTACCTGGGAGACTAAGAGATGGCCTTCTAGTTACAACATTTTTAGCAGTTTTCCTTTTCTCCAGTATTAAAGACTCCTATAATTTAAGGCTCAGTCCTCGTCCAGTCCAAGCGGTGCTGATAGGCAGTGCTTCCACTGACACTTTTTCCATTACAAAATAATGTTCTACCCAAACATACTTTGTTTGACACCAATAAATCAGGGCAGCTCTTTTAATCATACCCGAGACTGAACTAGGCCAATTTTTTTTTAAAGCTTATAAAATTTGGTGACTTTTCAAAGAAAACTTTTTTTTTTTTTCCAAGTGGCACAGTCCAGCACTCCCTGTTCCTGGCAGCAGCTCAGAAGTGCTCTGAGAAATGCGTCTCTTGTGGCAGTTCTGACCCAAATGAAATCAAGAAACCTTGGAAATCTCATGGGAGATGGATTTTTGTGAGTTTTCCAATTTAAACAGGTGGAGATAAAGCAAGATAAGTGTCTGAGATGAACCTTCCACATGTTGCAGATCTATCTAAAACTAGAAATGTCTGCCTTTATTTTTATGGCCTTACCCTTTTCTTGAGATATGCCTACAGGCACTTGATTAACGGTGGAGGGAGTTATGTAAATGAATGAATGGGGAAAATAGATGTAGCAGAAAGAAGCCTTCATTCTTAACTCTGACAAATGCTAGCTTTCCAAAGGAGAGGTTATTTTAATTGGCCAGCTAGTGCCTCAGGATGGGTTTGAAATGACAAGGAGAGGATCTTCAAAAGCCAGCAATTCTGATGCTTTTCCTAGGCAGCAGCAATGGTAAAAAAAAAAAAAAAACAAAAACGTAGTGTTTGTTTCTTCGAATTTGTTGCTTCAAATCAGCTCTTAAGTTCTTCTACCATATTCACATGGCAAAAAGAGAAATAGATAGCATCTTCCTCTTCAGAACAGCTTTCTCAAGTCACACCACAGTTTATTTTATGATTCCAATATACTCTGTATTTCTTTTACTCCATTTCTTCATTACCACCTCAACATTAGCAAGTGTTGCTAAGTAACGTTCTACAGGCCCCTATAATTTTGCTACATGACTGCACTATAACCACGCGTTAATACTTCACAAAGGCAGTAACTATCAGCAATAACCACTATATTACTTTAAGGGAAACCACAGTACTTTCTCATTATGGCTGTATATGCTTCCGAATTGCACCCGTCACCGGGGTAATTCACCGTTGCTGGTGGCTGAGACGAATAAATTCCCTGGTAGATTTACGGAAATATTGACGCTCCTCTCACGTAATGGATGTGTGCAATGAGTTTAGCTGCGACTCATTTCCCTTGCATATTAAATAGCAAGCACATCAGTTTGTGCTGCCGCTGGCTGTGGGCATTACGCGTTCGCTGTGCGGGCAGTATCGGGAGGGCACCCGCTGAATCAGCAGTGCGGCATCGAGCCAGCCATCTGTCAGCTGGGTCGTCGTCGGCGATGTGACAGCAGGATGACTGGGACACGGTGGAGATCTCTGGTCAGTCATAGGGGCTCTTGTAAACTGCTTCTCCGTGTATGATGCCAAGATGTCACCACAGAGAGTGGCTGGGAAGAAGATGATCTTGGGAGGCTTGGCGGCTCGGCACTTTGGTCGTGGGTCAGCCCCTTGGGTGTAGACGGAAAAGAGGTCAGTAAGGGCGAGAAGTCCTGGAGGTCACCTACAGAAACTCGATATCCTAGATTGTTCAACAGCAATACAAAGCCACTTACCTGAAGAGAGGTGGCGTGAAAAGACATACACCAAGAAATATTTTAGCTTAACTCCTGCCTGAAATGATTCACTGGTCTTAGCCAGCAAGGACAAAATGAAAATCCACATCTCAAACAAGAGGTGATGATGATGCTGGAGTGGGATAAAGCAAGACGTTTATGAGCTGGGTCCCAACACACACAGAGTTCAGAGGGAGTTTTCTGCCTGCATAAAATTTGAGAAGTCAGATGTATAATTACTGTGAAAAAAAGAATCATTTTTCATCCTTTTCATTCTGTGGTAAAAGAAACTAAAGGAAAAACAAATACCTTTAATAATTTCAAAATGTTGCACTTTGTCATCAATCTCAATTTGGCATAACGAGTGTTGCAGGAAGTTCAAAAGCTGCAGTGGGACAAAATCGGGCTTCAGGGATGCTGGGCGTTGCAGAAACATAGTTCCAATTGTGCCAGATAACGTCTGCCTCAACCTTAATGATATTTTACTATTAAGCCTGTTCTAAAGTGGAGACTGTATGTGTGCGTGAGCACACGTGCATATATAGAGAGTACGTGTGTGTGCATGCAGCAGCATGCACATTCATACACACGCACAAATGTATCTGATGGCAAAGGGAACAGAGACCTTCAATAGCTAAATAAAGATTTAATTCATATCTAGCATTTTCCCTGTTTTGCTTGGTTGAAGGCCTAGTATTTACATGTTTCATTATATAATTAAGGTTTCCTCTCTCTCAAGGAACAGACTGGTTTGCCATGTTCAATAAAGTAATGAAACATAGAATAAATCTTTCTAGTGGAATAACTACATGATACTAAACCCGTGTTTTATCTTATCCTCACCATGTACTGTAGTTTCTTTAAATGTATCTTTGTAGCAACCAAACTAGCCATAAATTAGTCATGATGATATTACAGCTGAATTTAATTTCAAAGTCTCTCAGCAAGTTGTTAAGAGTTTCTTGCCTAGGTCACTCCTGAGGAAATTTGAAAACTCTGGTATGATTTATGAATATTGCTATATTACTAGAGTATAAAAGGCTATGGGGAATACAAGCACATAAACCTCTGTTTAATTCCGTTCCAATAAAAATTTCATTTCTTATAGCAAAATAAACATGTAAATCAATGTTTAATGAGTCTGTTGTTTTATTACGTAACTTATTATTTGCTTTTAAACATCCAAGCCAAGTAAAATCTAAGGACCCTGCTCATTTTTGTTGAAACATAATTAGTTAGCAATTAGACCTATTCTATGGAGGTTGCTTCCTTCAATGGCATTCAGAATGCAACGTAAGAGAAGAAAGTCCAGGAACAAAAGGCCTGGCTTCTCCTTTCCTCCATGTACAAATACATTAGCTCTATTATTAGCCAGTTTTTCAATGTAAACATTTTTTGTTCTGAAATTTACTCAACTCAGGGATAATTTGTTTCCTAAAATTACTATACCATCAGTATTCAATTTCAGAGATGCTGTTACCTTGAGACGTGTTGAACAAGTCGCGTGGACATACAACTTCTGTTCCTCTCATCATGTAGCCTATCCCCATATTTGGAAAATAGTCCCATCAGTATTAATCCGTTTCAGCTAATGGAATGGCAAGTGGCCAACAGTGAGGAGAAGAGGTTAAAAAAGTTAAAACTTTGGCCATTTTTTGCCAAATCACAAGCTCATTACAACTCTAGACTTGTATTAATCACCTGCTGAAGATCCAGCTCTCCTTTAAGAAACTGAAGTCCATGGGACTTGCACAAGTAGGAACATGGTGACATTTTGCAGGATCTGGCCATTGCTGTCTGTAAGCACCATGTCCTGCTGGCTTTTGCAATACCATGCAATGAAAATGTCCCTCGCACTAGTGAATGGGTAACCTCCTAGGCTAGTATCATTTGTAATTTATCGTAGGTGCACATACATTAGTTTCTCAGAAATTTTGCACATACTTCTTGATCACTGGGATGCAGTAATCCCCAAGCTTAACCAGGTTTTCTTTTGGACATATTGCTTGACCTTAGGTGAGTCACTTAATCTCTCTTTCTCTACCTGTTTTGCTGTCTAGAAAAGTAGGATAATATTGGCTCACCTCACCTGCTGAATAAGGCAATATTCAACACAAATAGCTGATGTGAGATTAATATTTCTAAAGTATTCTGTTGCTGAAAAATGTTGTCAGTCCGAAGCATATGCTACTATAATTATGGTATACAATAGAAATCAGGCAGCTAGGCATATATTCTTGTGCCAACCTTTATCTCTGCTACCTGACTTCACATGTACATGTCCAAAGGAAAAGGGATTTGAGAATTAAAGTGTGCTTGAAACTAGACTAGAAACTTTGAACCAATGGGGAATGTCCATCAACGCCTGTCTGGGGCTACTACCAGTTTTTTCCAGTTGGCTCTGTCTGATTTTGTTGCTTCATGTGCCAAAACCCACCATTCTCACTGGTAAAGGATGAAGGGACAACTTTGAGAAAAGAATTGTGGTAGGTCAGGGTGCAGCAGGGTTTGAAGAGACCTTCAGGTTTTGACTCACGATGTCTCTGCCAAAGCTGCACACCTGATGATGGTAGAGCAGGAGGTGACAACAATCCCACCATCTCCGCACACCCATCATCCTGTACCTGACAAGGGAACCCAATGATCTGCATTGCAGCCTGCTTGCCAATGAATTAAAATACATAACTATTCTGTTTGGCTGGAAAGTCCCAGAAAAAGGGTGACTGTCCCATCTTTTTTCCTTCCTCAGAAAAAGTGTTAATCTGATTTTCTGAGGTTACCACTACATGCTTCATATCAAAGCCTTGTACAAACCTTAATGCAGTGTCTTTGCCACAGAGCTGGAGGAGCAAGGAGCTTTTCAGTAGTCCTAAGAGAGCAGAAAAATATTTTTTCTTTTAAACTCTCAAGTCATCACAAAGGGCTGAAGTTTTAGAATGAATGAGATTGCACTTACACTAAATACCTGCTGCCTTGAATTCCCCCCCTCTATCTTCTGTGTCTCTTTAGCTCTAACTTTCTTCCACCTGGAAAATGCCCTGCTCATTTTAGGTACTACCAGTAACAAGCAGCAGCCCGTGTGCCATTCAGTCACAGCTGGTCCAAGGCATTTCTGAAAAATAAGTCACTTTGTTCTCACTGTTGGGCACTAAGTGGAACAGTGGGTGAAGCAGGCATTTCTTTTTTTCCCCCCAACTCCACATTTCCCCAGGGAGCTCCTCCAGATTTCTCAGTGTCCACCCAAGCAATGTCAAGGTGCAGCTGTACCGTGTTATATCAACAAAACATGTGTCCCCACTGCCCCCCAGGTCTGTACACCTTTGAGTAGAGGACAGCATTACACAGCTGCTTTGACTAAAGCGTGGGTCAATTTGATTGCATGCTATTTTACTATTTAGATGAAGAAACATGGGCTGTTAGTTTTCTATAAAATGCATAAGAAAAAAAAAAAACACTAACAGCCTGGAGATGAAACCCCCTAAAGTTCCAGAAAATGTCAGCTCCGAGAAATGTGGTGGGTGTAAAAACCACAAATTAAGCTTTACATTCATATACAGCATCTACATTTGTTCTGAACAATGCTCAATGGTGAGAGCCGGAAGCCCCGTGAGTGCTGCCTCCCACGGCAGACATGCTTCCCATTCCCGGGGCCGGGCAGGAGCCACCCCTTCCCATGGATGTCCCTTCCCACGGACATCCCCACAAAGCCACTCTCTGTTCTGTGTGGCGCCGGGAAGAGTTTTGCTTCCTCTTTCCATTCCCTTTCCAGCAGGATAGGAGTGGTCCCGGCTCCAATACCTGGGGGTACATCTCTAGGCAATGTGTGAACGGGTACCAGACCAGGTCATTGGATACAGTGCTACCTTTTGCACTGGAGAAATTTGTGGGGGAGCTGTGGAAGCCACTCCCTTGCTCCAGATCTAGTCGAGGATTGAGGCTGGCTCATTAGCCTCAGCCCAGAGTACACAGGATTCACCCAACACAAGGGGTGAGACAATAATTAATCCTTGTTTCCCATAATAAGTCAGGAGAGGAGGGAAAATGTCAGCTATGTTGCTAATATTTGCATGTTCAATATTCATTAAACACCCACTGAAATTTGACTTAATTTCCAAGTTAAAAAAGAAATCAAATTAGAGATTTTTCAGCAAACCCTTCTCCAAAATGTGACCAACATTGATTTTTTTTTTTTGGTCAAAAAACCCTCTTTTGACAAATTTAAGGAACAAAGTACAGAATCTACTTAGCATGAAAATCCTCAGCTCTGCAAGATCTCTGTAGCAGCTGAAGGTATTACAGAGGTTATAACGCACAGAGTGCTTTAGGGGGGAGAAAGTGCTTTTGAACAGGCTATGTTTTAATACATACAGTCGAAGCAGTAGAAACTATTTTAAAAAAAAGGCTTTACAAATATTTGGTTTTATGCAATTGGCGTAAGACCTCACTGAATCAGTGAGTGGAAATGAAAATTAATAAACCTACTTTTTCTATGGCCTGTGCTGTTTTAGAAATTAATCTAGATGCTATTGCATCTTGCAGAGATGACAACTATGTATTAGGACTTAAAATCTTCAGTCCTTTCAGAAGACATTATAAAACTCACTTGCACCACGATATTTGTGAAAACTAAACTCTTACCCACCTTCACGACTTTCTCAGAGAGGCTGCATGGCAAGTGTGCTTAAATCTTTCGACTGAGATTCAAGCAGTTAGAAGGAACTACTGAATTGCTGGCAACATGAGCTAATGTTGAACTAATATGAACTTCATACAAATTTTCGCGTTTGCCAGAATTGCCGGTTGGAGCGAACTTGTAGTAACAGGCTTGTCGGAGACCTGCCAGGGGAGTCTCTCTGGCAGGCTGCGAGCTGCAGCTGGAGCTGCCTTTTCTTGAGTTTGCTCTGAAGTTAGGACATGCTTGCGCAGCTTAGCTATAAACTTTCAGCTGGAGAGGAGGCAGAGAGGAACCCAACAGCTCTGAAGCAGCTGAACGTCAGGATAATTCCAGAGCAAAGTCAAACCTTTGGTGAAGCTGCGAAAGTGAAAAGTTTGTTGAGGCCCAGACTGGGTCTAAGCCCATCTCATCTGGGCTGAGGAAGATGTGGACTCAGGAGAGATGAAAGCATGCAGTTTGTTTGTTTTAATGACCGTCTGGGCTGCCCATAGCCAGAAAGGCATCTCCACTCCTGGATGAGAAGACCCACCACCTCCATGGAGGCAGACATGTGGAGCTCAGCTCCCACCAGACAGCAGCTCAGTCAATCCCTCCTTCACTGCCTACTTGACCACTGTCACAGCAGTGAGGCAAGTTTTACAGGGAGAAATGACACCTTACACCCTTTAAAGACCAAAGAAAAACCCAACTGGACAAGTTGTATCACTTACACAACTGAGTCCAACGAAGAAAAACCCAACTGGATGAGTTGTATCACTTACACAACTGAGTCCAACACAGCACATTGCAGTCCTCACCAACTTTGTCTCAGCAAAGACAGTATTTGGGCTTATCTCATTTTCAGCTCTCCCAAATAAAGAAGCTGTTGTTGTTCCCTTAAGAAAGCTCTTCCCAGTTCACTGTCGGGAAGATTTCCCTGATATTTCGCCAAGAGTTGGATAACAAATGGCCAATGAAACAAATAACGAGATCAGGCCAGAAAGAAGAGAGGAAATATTTAAAAGGAGGAAAGGGACAAATGAGTCTTCAGAGAATATGAGCTACAGAGAATGCGCTGACTTTGTGTCTGGTACGTTTTGCTTCATTTCCAGTAATTCATGCCCTGTATGATTTTTAGAAACAGATAGATCAAACATTTATAAAAAACACACCAGCGGAGCCATTGCAGCCAAAGAAAAAGTGGATCCAAGATGAGTGGGGAGAAAAAGACAAGATTTCTAAGTTTTGACAGTCAAAATAGATTGTCACTGGGCCAACACATAGAATTTTCCCCTTCTAACTTGGGCTGAATAAAGCAAATAGGATCATTTCTTCTGTCCCTTATCTCTCTGTCCAGAGGATTCCCTCCACCACTGCTACCCTGCACTGGATGGTCCACAGACCTCAGCCAGCACCTTTGGCTCAAGGTCCATATTGCCTTTAGGAGATGAACAATGTTTAGTGCATGGACAGAACTAGCCAAACCTCCAAAGACAAAGTCACCCAGCAGATGCTCTGAAGGCAGCAAGCCTTGTGCCCCCCACAAGGTCTCCCAGCGAGGCGGTGCCATCGTTGCTGTCAGGCACACCAAGAGAGACAGTGAGTGTATTGCCAGCAGAGACCAGGCGTTCCAGACCTGACACCGGAGGGGACTTTGGAGGAGTTCGGAATCAGAAAATCTAGTAGGAGAGAGGAAGGAAAAGACAAAGAGGAGGCAAAAAGGAAACGATGAAAAAGAGAGAACGGCAAAAAAAGCTATGCTGTGTAAAATTTGCACATAAATAATAATAAAATAGTGCTCATTTGCAGAAACATCATGAACGAGCAGTAGCTGCTTATTAGCAGCATCTTCCTAGGACCATTTCCCACATCTGTGTTTTCCGTTAAGACTGAGTAACAGCCTCTGGAGCACACACTGTTCTGTGTGTAGCTACCCAGTGACCGTGAAAATCAAAACTGTTACACAAATATTGGGAAATAATTCTCTAGATAAGCTGCGCATGTATTCACAAGTAAAATATGCAGCCATACCAGTCTGCGCACACAAAACACCCAATTTGTACGTGCAAAATAGGAGCTTGAGGCAGGTCAGTACTTTAGAGGAGACCAAGCTCTGAACTGGCAACACCAATCCATCGGAACAGTCACTGCCAAATCACAGCGTAACAACAGCCATCCCAGAAAAGCCACGTCTTAATTTCTGCTTGAGGTGGTTTCACCAACCTTCCTCAAGTCCCTCATCCATGAATCCAGAATATAACTCAGACAAGAACTCTCTTATTCTGACTATCTAATGCATCGTTCAGGGAAGCTCAGGTGTTATTAAGCCCTATAAACTATCACATTTCTACCCCCTTCTGACAAAAGTTACCTAGAAAGTTAAAAATTGTATCAGTAGCAGAGAGTTATTTCCCTAATAAAATTTTCATGGGATTGACATTTTTGTTGCAATTTTGGTACAAAGGGAAAGACTCAATCTCACACAAATGGAAACTTCAGGTCATAACTGC
The DNA here is from genome assembly GCF_000690835.1 of Fulmarus glacialis. NCBI lineage: Eukaryota > Metazoa > Chordata > Aves > Procellariiformes > Procellariidae > Fulmarus > Fulmarus glacialis. The sequence goes on from NW_009198214.1 coordinate 46,983, forward strand.
CAGCTGATCACCAATGGTATTCTTCTACAGCACAGGCTGACAGTAAAGAATGCCAAAATTTCTAGTTGTTGCGAACAGACATTATAGCTTATTAAACCAGTTCACTGTTAGCTCAGCAATTCTCTGTTTCTGTACAGTGATTTTTATTTTCCGGCGCTAATAATATCCATATCAATTTTATGGGCGTGTTTCAGATCAAGAACATGTGCTGCTAGCTGGAAAATTGCATTTGACCTCTGATTTTCCTTATCCTTTTCAGGTTTTGTTTTCTCTTAAGTTTAAAGACACTTTCATTAAAGAAATTATTTCCTTTCTCTGGGACGCTGAATCAAAAGCCGCTAAAATCAGTGAGAGTCTTTCCATTAATTTAGTGGGGCTTTACATTAGACTTTCAATTAGAAACAGTAAGCATAGAAGTATAAAGAAACGAAAGATAAAGGAGAGGGGAGCAAGAGGTGGAAATGTTTCATTAACATTTACAAACCTCTAAGGTTTCATTTGGCTTTATGTTAAGTATAGGTCAAAGGTTTGGGTCAGCTTTTGTTCTCCTCCATCCCCATTTGCTCTGATCTTCTTTTCCAAAGTGGGAATCTTGACAGATGTGCTGTGAAAAGGGAAAAATTGGTCTGAAAAGCTGGACTCGAGAAGCAGAATGATGAGGCAACCACTCTGCAGTTTGTTTTCACGTCACAGAGATTGCAGTTCCCTCAGATAAAGTAGCGCAGCGTTTGAGTGAACCCTGCAGATATTTTAGGGAAACGTAATTAGAGGTCCACGTTACGATTAACGTTCTTGCTTGGCATCTCCTGCAACCCACCTCAGTGGTGACAAATGGCAAAGCTGACTTTTAGAACAGTGCCATGCCCTGAAGCAGAAGCATTGGCTGGGTTTACCACTTGTAAAACTATGCACTGGGACAGTATTTTGTTGACCAGGGGCAAAACGCAAAGTCTCCCACAGGGAGATGGATCACTTCTCCTCCAAAGGTCACAGGGCTCCGGGACGGCAAAACCGCCATCCCTGCCAGCCTTTGCTTTGCATTGACAGGAGAGGGGTGAGGCAGTGAGAAGAGGGTTTTGGCACTCGTGACACAGATACTCAAATAAGGCAACTCCATAAGGAGAGATAGTATCTTCAAGTTAATTTTTTTTTTTCTTTTAATTTCTAGATGTTATAGCGGGAAAATCAGAACAGCTTCCTGGCATGTTTTCTAGCTAACTTCAACAGTAAGGACAAGTTGAAAACAATTACTGAATTTAACTGAATTATGTTAATCAATTGGACAATTTGAAGGGGGCAAGGGGGGGAAGGGTAACTGGTACCTGGAGAGGAAAGAAAGGTGTTGGCGAGCCGAGGTGATAAAATCACTAGCCCTGGGGAACAGTGGGAGAAACAGGCAGCTCTCAGCCCCGGAGCACTAAACGTGCAGTCACAGCACAATTTCTTCTGCTTCAGCCCCAGCTCCCCGCTTCTGCCCTATGTCCTCGTTCATCCCCACCTCAACCACAAAGCACGAGTGTTTGCAAGGCCACTCTCTAACCCAGACCACTGAGAGCTGAGTTAACACCAAGACCTTCTGCACTGCTTGGATGCAGGCTTACTGGATGGGGCTGGCACATTACACGTGCTTTGGCTCGGATTCATCCTGTTCAGTTTAGGTATCTAACCGCAGACTAAGTCCCTAATTCCCTTAAAATCCCTTTCCAGCAAGCAGAGACAGATGGGCACCCCAGGGGCAATCCCTGCTGCTGGAGACATCGTTTTTCTCTCTTGCCACCGACTACAGAGGGAGCTGGGGACCGGTCACCCCGCTCAGCCCAGCTCTGTGCAGTACGGGGCTGGGCTCACAGCCTCTGTTCAGAGGCTTTCCCGTCTCCGTGCAGGGGTAGGGACCGCAATGTGGCCGCAGAAGAATAGAGACAAAAATAGGTTTCTGACCTACTTCTTGGCAGTAGGCAGCAGCAAGAGCGGCTGCCAGAGCCGAGGGGGAATAGATCAGAACCACGCGAACCGCACGGATGGGTTAGTGAGCTGGGAATGACCTTGCTTCTCCAAACTGGCTTTTCCAGCTTTCCTGTTTAAGCCTTTTCTCTCTCTTTTTCTCCATCCTTGACACACAGACCTGGACGATTTTTCCCCCCTTTCATTTCTGTTGATGTCACATTTTCTTCTGTGTTTATGTGAAACAACATTATTTGCCATGGTTTTGAAATCAGCTCAGGACATAGTTGCTGTCTCGCGACATCTATTTTGGAAACAACATTTAGGAAACATTTTCAGCCATGAATATTTGAAGATTATTATATTCAAGTCACTTTCAAATATGAGATCTTTTGTATCTCAAGGGAATTGTACTGTAACACTGTAATCTTTTATATTAATCGTTTCCCTTTCTGATTTAAATTCAGACATAATATGGATTTATATTATTACTTTTCATTGATAGCAAGTACTTTCCATGCTAGCAGGCTATCAGTGACGTCTGCACTGAACAATAGAAAATACCTATTCTTTGAAGGAGTTTTCTCTAGATAATTTTTAAATTTTTTATTTCTAGGCTATGTTTTTAATTATCAATATTCTCTAGTGTTTCATCTTCCACAGAAACTTCTAATATTTTTAGGACATAATCTTTTCAGACATCCAAATTATTTCCTTGTAGAGGCTCCATGGGACAGGCAGCCCTAAATACTGACAGCTTTTACTCTTGTTTTCTCCCATGGGATGGTTTATACCAGCTTGGCTGAAGCCCTGCTCCAAGCACGGGGACTGGATGCTGTACACTGCACACATCCAAGCAGTCCCATTGTAATCAATTAGTAAGATGAGATAATTTAAAAGAAAATATTTCTTTTGTTCCGTACAAATAACATTTTCGTTACTCATTTCAATTGGCTAAACAAGAAACACAAAGCTTTTTCTTAATAAAAAGTGTATGGTCTTAAAACAAACACCACCAAAAGTAAAGATGCTGGAAATTTTCTTTCTGGGAATGGGGCAACAGAACTGATGGGGAGTTTTATCTTTGGGTCACAGGTACTTAGGGCCAACCGGGGAAATCTCTTTGGAAAAATTAAATCTCCCCTGAGAAAAATAGCATGTTATCCCTACTGACTGACCCCAAAGAAGAAAAACAACCGCAATTTTACCCAACGTGTCCCGTTTGGTCCCTGTTTGTGCCTGGGAAGGTGTGTTTCCCTCAGAGTGAGCCCGTTGCTGCCACATCCTCCCATCTTGGTCCAGCTGAACCCCGAGAGGTTTCTCTCTGTTGTGTTGCCTTTCTGTAAGCAAACAGGACAGGTCTCTGCAAACTCGACAAGATACTTTAAGCTCCATTTGCACAGAGCAATCTTTTTCCATTACAGGAAATCAGGGAAGGAGGACTCAGCCCTCCCTTTGGTTGAGAGTTACAATTCTTGGGTGTCCTACAGATATGACTATTTAGGGTACGCTCAAAAGGCTCCAGTACATCCTCAGAACAGTTCCTGAGCTTGCTTAGTTTTAAAAAGCATGAATGCTGCCACTGCTGTCGATGTCATTTGGGCTCAGATTTATAAAAAAAAGGCTTTTTTTCCCCTTTTCAATTAAATAGGCACATACCTGTACATATACTCACACTTCTTCAGAGGTTTGGGGGAATTAGATGTAAATGGCTGTTGATGAAACTTAAACGCCTTGTACTGGTGCTGGAATCCAGCTTTCCGGGATTAGATGTCCCCGGCTAACCTCAGCTGTTAGGAATTATTTTGGAGCTTGGCCCTGGCAGGTGAGGGGAAGCCAGGAGGAGGAGAACAAAAGGGTTTCTCTCTCTTCTGCCCTGCCTCCCCCCTTCGCAGCACTGGGCAAATGTGGTTTTAATTCAGAAATACAAATGTCATCTTCAAAGTCACTCTGGGGAGGAAAGGAGGGGAAGGAGAGTTAGAAAAAAAAAAAAATCTATTGGATTGCAATTTATCAAGTTTTTTTTACTGTGAAATTGAACTGGAAAGTCTTAACATCTGAGTGATGAGCAAGCAGGGGAGCTGAAGAGGGGCTTGGGATGCTGAAGCTAGTCTGCAATGCGCTTGCAATGCAAAGGATTTCCCTGCTGTCCCAAACAGCCTCTAATATTTTGTTTTCTTTAAGGCCAGCCCTTTTCTGGTGTAAATAAACCTGTGATCCCATGTCGCCAGGAGTCTAGGGAAAACAGCTCCAACTTATGTGCTGTTCTTGGAGCGCTTAGAGCAAGGCAAAGGGTGTCACTGAAAGCTGGTTGGGACCATTAAGTGGTAAAGAACCACTTTTTCCCTATGTTATGCCCCACCTTGTGCTTTTGGAAGTCTCCAGGCTAGAAGCTATTTTTGTTTCCTCCAGGTTATGACAGCCACAATGCATCGGCTGCGTACGTGCTACAGCTCTGACAGCAGCCGTGAATAATGGAAGAGGGCTATGAGCACACAAAGTCACTCCGAGTGCTCGCTGTATGTGACATTGACAAGATGCGCCCCGGGGCATTTTGGATCAGACGGTGTTTGCCTGTTCCACGTGTTGGTTTTATGAACAGCAATCAAGTTGTGAAATACATGTAGGCAACGTGTGTGGCGGGTGGCTTTCCACCCCGTGCATGGGTAGGAAGCACAGAACCATGGTGAAGGCACCACTCCCAACAGAAACCCCGTTTTGCCATCGGAGGAGAGGGCTCCTGCTCCCTGGCAGGGCTCACGGTGGGCTGTCTGGACGCTGCTGCAGGGTGACAGTGTTATACTGTCATTTTATCTGTCAGAAAGCACCTAGAAACAGCTTTTATGATACACAGAAGCTCAACCAGATACATCCCGGAGGAGCTGACCTGTGAGTTGCATATGTTCCTCACAAATATAAGAAATTAAAACCTTATTTCCCAAGCACACAGGCTGGATGGGAGTGCCGCAGCTCAGCAGGGGGTCACCCCAAGCCCTTCTCTTCCTTAGGCTGCGAGGCAGCAACCCATCAATCAGATACACAGTCCACGGAGCTGCGTTACTGAATCACCAGCACGAAGAAGCACATCTCCCCCTCCCACAGCCCCCATCCTTCAGAAGGAAAAGTCCATTTCTGTAGGGACAGGAAGCAGGATTCATCCCTCTGTGATTTCCTCCTCTAACTCCTTCTCCCTGACACCCCACTCCAGCTTTCACCCTCCTATCCGGGCTATTTAGTCTAGGGCAGGGAAGACGGAGAGGAGACATGATAAGAGTCTTCAATTATGTAAAAGGTTTATGCAAAGAAGAAGGCAATAAATTGTTATCCACATCCACGGGGAGAGCACAAAAAGTAACGGGTTTAAACGCGGCAAGGGAGAGCTAAGTTCAGCACTAGAATAACTTCCCGCTGCAGGGGTCATCAGGCACTGGAGGAGATTGCCCGGGGAGCCTGGGGGATCTCCGCTGCTGGCGGGGTTAAAGAAACACGTTAGAGAAACATGTGTCAGGAGCAGTTTGTGTGGGGGTGGGTGAGATGCCTTCCTCAGGTCCCTTCCAGGCCTATTTTCTTCTACACCATGGCGATAACCAGCCCAGCCTCGCTCCTTGGCGGACAGCCACGGCAGAACTCCACTTCATCTGTGTTTTTTGGTATAGGATGGCAATCTCGTGGCAGCAACACACTTGGCTCAAGGACCCAATGAAGCCAGAAGATAGGATGATCTCTCCAGTCATCACCCAGCGAGCACAGCTGTCAGGTTCTGCAGGACCCAGGCGATTACTTTGCCCACTCCTAAATCATTTCATTGTCTCTTAAACAGTCAGCAAAAAACCCTCAAGCACCCTAAGACCTCACCGCCCCTGCAGAGGACAAGGGCTCACGCTCACAAACGCACACTATGACTTTAAAGCAGGGGCACCTCAACAGCCTCTCCCCAAAGCATGGGGATGTCCTCACAAGCCCTTGAAGAGAGCTACTTTGCCCAGTGCAAGAATACCAGACACCCTGGACTGAGCTTGCGTTTGTGACCGGTACAGCCTTGCCTTGCACAGCCCTTGCAAGAAGCAGCATCCCCTGAGATGCTCTACTCTGAAATGCACTTCTCGCCAAATCACACTGAAAATGGGACTGATCATAGGTTTATATAAGGATATCCTTAAGTGCTTTGCTGGATTGGGGCCTTACCCAGCTACATTTCAGGCTCTCAGAGGTCAGTAGGGATTGGTTAGCCTCTCTGCATGACCTGGGCGCTGAAAGCCTATGTGTCAAAATGAGGATATTTTACTGAATATCATATTTCTCTCTGTGTTTTAGATATCCTAGGCAGAAAAGATGGTCAATAACAACCAAGTCAGAAAACAATCCCCCTTTCTAACCAGCAAAAAGGTGTGAGTGAACCCTGACAGATGTAATTTGTTTCATTACTGCTGATGAAGTTAGTAACCTTTAGCAAGGAGACATGGATCAATAGCTACTTGAGAAGATGCAGCTGCAGATATCTAAATGGGCATGAACTAGGAAGCGAGGTGTAAAAGGTAATAGCAGAATATTTAAACCAGATGAAAGCTATAAGGTAGGTTAGTGACCTTGAAAGAACCAGATAAGTAAAAAAGTAGAGAAGGGCAACAATGATTTATATACTTGCCCTGCACAAATATTACAATGCTTATTGAAGGGTGTAGTAAATTATGAACAAAGTAGAGGTTTATTAGATTAATGACAGGGGAATTTAATAGGAAGGTTGGCGTCTTTGGAAAGTAGGTAAGAGAAATTAGTTTTATATTAACTCTTTTGTTTCCAGGCTTGAACATTTCTTTTTCTGCCATGGAGTAATCTGACTTATGCTTGGTAGTTACACATCTGTTTCCAGATCCTTGTGACACCAGTAGAACTCAATGTATGGAAAGCAATGGGACACCAGGAAGGGGTACCCATGGAGATGGAGATGCTAAGTGCTAAAAGCTGGCAGTTCACCGAGGACCTGTTTCTGCCACTGTGGAAACAGGTGGGAGTTTTGGGATTGACCAAGAGGCTCCCAAACCCTTATCGTGATTACTGTGGTGATGTCCAGACCTCCTGGTCTGGGATCACATCGTGCTAGTATCTGTAAAAAAGACAAAAGACAACAACCACCTCCCACAAGTTTTAAATCTAGCAAAGCCGGGCAAAGCTTGGTAGGACAACAAAGGGCCACAGCATAAAGTGGTTCACACATGGTTGCACAAAAAGGCAGGCCAGGACCTCCAAATCCCATTTCCTACCCGAATGCCTAATCTAGATTAAAGGGAAGGACATTTCTGTCTGCAAGAGCAAACTTTTTGAATCAGCTTAAAGGATTCTGTTAAGGAAAAAAAAAAAAAGGAGAAGAAATAAAGTCCACACTAAACAGTTTTCAATATATGTAGTTCTGTTTGCAAAATACATGTATTAATCCCAGCCTGTTTATATCAGTGGGAGGGACAAATCAGCCATCCCAGTACTCATAATTACACATGGAAATATATTTGTAATCATATCAAGTCCCAGCAGTGACTCTAACAACTTCTTGGACCATTGCCATCCATAAAAGAGCTAACTCTACAGAGAAAACGTTCTGGGGCACAGTTTGCATCAGTTAATCAGGGCATGGTCAACTGCATTGCTGGGACACACCAGCCTGCTGATCATTAAAGTCTGTGATTGCCTTTTGCTGCAGAAGGAGTGAGTGGCGATGTTCTCCTCCAGCCCTGAAACTGCACTTAGTGAAATGAGTGGCCGAATTCTTACCTCCATCATCAGGGTAAGGCCTGAGGAGCTGGCACCGTGAAGCTTGCTGCTCATTATTCACCGCTTGACCCACACAGGTGACCTGAAAACCTGACCCACAGCCCAGTGAGCCCCCTTTGGATTTCTCTGTGCTCCAAATCAAGCCTCAAGAGAACAAATAGAATGAACGAGCTCAAATAAAAATGGATTTTTGTGAGTGTATTTCTGATCACTTTTGCATGCTGCTCTTTGCTCCCTGTAAAAGCCCTTGCCCAGGTGTAATGCGGCCAAAGAAAGTTTTAGCTAAGAGAGGACTGAAGGTTAATATCCATACTCAAAAGAGCTGCTTGCAGGGGAAAAATAGGATGGCTAAAAAATCAAAAATATTCAACAGCATCACCACCCACAGAGAATAAATTTCACAGGTAGGATAGTGCAGATACAGCTATTATGGAAACATGAATCTTCAGCTCCTTTACATTATTATGTTTTTCCTTCCTTCTAAGATTTGTGGAAGAGTGGAATATGCTAATAATCCTCTCTAATTTGTCTCCCTTGAAATTTTGTGTGAGCAGAGTAACACATTCTGTTTGAACTCCATAATTCCTATGTAATTATTTTTAGTTACATTCTCTTTAGCCCTCTATGGGTAGCTAATGAATTTAAGAAAACATATAGTCTCCTTGAATTTCCTACTGTAATTTCTCACCAGAGTTAGCTTGAATTTAGTTGGCAGCTGCACTCTTTTAAAAATCATCATTAAAACTCTTCACAGTCCATGTGTGATCTGGACAAAGAGTTTTCCCCCATGCCCTCCTGCCTTCGTGTCTCTCAACATCTCATCCTACTCCATTCAAGGCTCTAGTATCTAAAGACTGGAGTATTTCAGCTCTTCCATCTGCAAGAACCAAAGGATAAATATGTATTTATTGGTCCACAACAGTGTACTGAAAACTCACATCCCATGATGAGCTAATTACACATATGCGGGGAAGTCCCGTAGAACTTGGGTTGGACAACTTGAATTAGGCTGGGAAAGGGAAAAGCTGGCATGGGGTCTGCTGCTTCTGCACAACGGTGACACTGTCTGCAAACACACTCTTTTTTCCACAAGAAAATGCAAAAAGGAGGCATGAGAAAATGGAGGACAATTCCTTTCACCCCATACTCCCTCCTTCCCCTGCTGCATCTTCACGAGAAATGGAAACCAATGGCCGCCCACCTTCACCCTCAACCTGCAAAACCTTCCAGTGGCCTCTTTTCCTCTCTCTTCCGCACCCTCCCACAGAAATGGGTCTATCTGTTAAACAGAAGTAACAAGACTGACTTTTTTTTGACGGAATATTTTAAGACAACCTGTGTCTGTATATGAAAACAGGGGATTTGTTTTCCTAAAGAATCTGCATTTTCTGAAGATTACAGGAAACTATTTTTTACAGGAAATTCATAATTCTGTTGGGAAATTTTTGCCCTTACAGTCTCTTCTTCGTTGCAGGCGAGCCTTATCCAGATTTATTCGTAGGAAATTCACCATGTGCATTTATTTTCTGATTTAAATTTAAAAAAGAACTAAAACTCATAGACATTAACAGAGACTAAAGCTTTTTGTCCTGATGATGCAAAAAAGAGTCATAATGATGCAACAGTGAAACATAGAGCTAAACACAAAATTATAAAAACACCGATATGGAAAAAATGTTGTCATTTGAATAATGTCAAATAAAATAGTCAATGCCACCTTAACGCAAAGCATTAAAAATGTCAGAATAACACCTGCCTGTGAAATGCTTAATTTTTATGAAATAGTTTCCTACAGAAAATGGTCCCATAGAACTTTTTAGCTCTACTTAATCAGTGCAAAAAATGAAAGATGATGATTCTCATTTCCTTTTCTAAATGAAAAATGTCCATTTCATGAGGGAAAGGTCAGCTGTTAGGCAGAGTGCTGGTACACTTTAGAGAACTTAAAATCCGCACCTGGACTTCCTCACATCCTAAATATTCCCCTCCCTCAGGCCGGCTAAGAATTGCTCCTTAAAACTACATTTTTGTTCTTTGTCTCTCCATTACTCTGATGGTTGTGTCTTTCTGTCTTAGAAATTACTCTTCCTGTAACATTTTCTGGATTATATACAATAAATACTGTTTAATATCATAATCCCAGTTAGACAGCTATAGCAGCATTAAAAAGCTAGTGACATGTCTAATAAATAACCATCTAACCACATTATAAATAACCTCAAATTCAGTCCAATAAATATTGCAATAAATTTGTTTTTGCCAGTACATCTGTATAAATATCAGTAATAAGATAGACTAGAAAGTCTAACCATACTAGAGAGCTTTGATTTTGGAAAAAGTCCATGTGCAATACTTCATTGCCCGGGGCGGGGAAGAAGAAGAAAAAATTATTCAGCAAATATTATAGCATGGAGAAAGGGAGAGATTCTTGAACAAACTGCAGTTTATTCAGGTGAGAAAAAATAGGGCATGCAAAGCAGGGCATATTTAATTGAATGTCCGTGGAAGTTGCGCAATCTTTGCATGCATTAAAAAGCAGTAACTTTCCATCTATTAACTAGCTTCTATTGCCAATACCATTACCAGCAGCTGGAAACATCTACTGAACAAGACAGACAAACAGGTACCTTTTTCTTCCAGACTGCAATCCTGTATTGTCTGCCAAAACTTCTGAAAAATATTCCAAATATTTGGCTGACTATTCAGTAGCCTTATCGATACCCGCTGCACCAGCTTTTCCTCACCTACCACCCACTTTTTGCCATCCTTTGGATGACAGAAGCCAAGAGCATCTCAGCTGGAAGCGGCTGGCGTGGCCCCAGCAGGAAGGAGAGGTCTGTCCCCACCTCCCACGCCCGATGCCCTGCCCGTGCGTGCACCACGCGGCCGTCTGCCAAGCTCAACTAGTGCCATCGGCACCCCGTGTCGCAGCGTCAGGAACTAAGCGGTTCATCTCTGCTCTACCACGTAGAAAAACATTTCGCATTTCCACTGCTCAAGTTTGGACACCTTTAAGGATCCTCCCTGGCTTTGTTTTCCCATTGGCAAAATACCATTCACTCGCTGTGAGGGGCGATGACAATACCTGCCACAGTTATGTGTTTATTCCAGTCTGTTTAGTTTAGCCTGTTTTAGTTCTGTTTAGGAACTTAGCAAAAAAAAAAAACCAAAACTGTTCAGAGGAAGCTTTTAATACCACTGTTGGTTCCCTATTTATATCCTCCTGGAGCCCTGGGATCAGGAGATAATACTACCAGTTTCCCCCGCCCTGTGTCAGTCCACTCAGAAAAAAAGACAAGTTATACAATAGTTATACCGTTACACAAAGGATGTGCATAAAGCATCTGCGTAATCTAATACTTTCCACAGGGTCAGACTGTTGGGTCACGTACTCCACATTAGCTTCTACTCAGTTCTGGTAGGACTGTGGAGGCACACAATTAAATTATGAGAAATAGGCAATACTTCTTCTGCATTCAACTTCAGTTATCAGCGATGCACATTGAACGTACTAAAGGTTGCCCATAGGAACTGAAGTTTTAGGCAAAGCACTGTAGATGTGAAAACAGTGATTTTCTATAAACCTATAGACCACGGCAGCAAAACACATCATACATGCCTGCGCTGAATCTGCAGTTACCTTGTCTTCTGTTCCTTGGGACGACACCACACAGCGAGCTTGGAGTCCTCATCAGCTGCATCGATTGGCAAGAACTCTCCAAGAGCTGACGTACCTGTGAGAGAAGAGACCAAAGCTGTTTGCTCTGATAGGTGATACTGTTGATCTTTCCATTCCCCCCCATGGT
>NW_009198214.1:58522-101668 GCF_000690835.1 Fulmarus glacialis
GGTCTGCAACATTTTTTTGCATTTGACAGTGTCTTCTGTCTCTGTAGACGTCTGGGCATGGAAGGAATAGTCTTGGACCTCCTTGGATTTTATATGGTGCCATCAAAATAAACTCCATCTTCTCCATTTAAGATGACTTCTCTGCCTGAGGAGAAGCGTGGCACATACATAGGTGCTGATCATGTATGTTTGTTTTCTCCAGGTGGGATCTAGCTCTTAATTTTATAAATAAATACAACACAGACCCTATTGACACACCGTCCTGTTCTATCCATGTGGTATCCCAAGAGGGACAGCTTTTGGGAGAAGCCTGAGCTGCCTCTCGACTGAGCTGTGAAATGTCCTCAGCAAAGTGCGGGACGAGCAGATTTGAAGCAGAAGAGCGTGTGGGTATTGAAGATCCTTTTTTTATTGATTGCTTTAAAGCACAGTCTCCTTAAATGTGGAGGGTAGATGTAGGGAAGCACGAGCCTCAATTAATAGATCAGAGCCTGCACATAGCTAATTATAAACCCATTTGGCCCTAGCCTAAACATCTTAATCTTAGTCCCAAAATATACAAGACTACCTGGAGCGAGGCAAAGCAATGATAGCCCATGCAGCAACGTGCCAGCCTCAAACGGTCCATGTTGTTCTTTCAGTTATCACAGTTTATTTTTTGGACATTGAGACTCCCGAGGCTGCTTGCTGCAGAGCAGTAGAGCCCCACGGAGAATACGCTGATTTGTGACAAATCACTTCAAGAACGAGGGGAACCTTTTCAGTGATTTCACTGTCTGTCCGTCTCCGCATGATGTGCTGCAAAGGTTAATTTGTTTTGAAATCCCCATTTTTAATTTGTTACTGATCAACCTAGCAATTATAAATGTTAATCTATTCTTCAGTGGCCTTAAATTCAGAGATCGAGAATGTTGAACTAAATAAAAATTCCATCCCTTGCTGTGATTTATTAAGACTTGAGTGATACCAAGAACCCACTGAGTCAGAGCACTGATATAAGCATGCTTTCAAGGCACGTCCTTAATTAGTTTTAAAGCAGGACGGACCAATTTACATCGCTTTGATTTAAATCGGTTTTGTTAATTGTGGTTTAAATCAGAACCAGGAAATCACAATTTAAGTAACTCAATTTGCATTGCAGTTGTGCCTTCTAACAGATATTCATAAGAAAGAGCGTGCTTTGTGTCATGCTGCTTCTGAACAAAAATATCCAAAAGAACATAATTGTTTAAATAGAACTACATTGTGTCCTCCATATTTTAGGAAATATTGTCAAAATATTCCTTGCATTTCAAAGCAGTTGGTGTACCTAAAAGTGCAAATATTATCAGCAATTAACCAGCTGAGCTATTTTTTCCTTGCTTCCATGTTCTCCAAGATCAGAATTAGTCACTCTCAGACTCCCCCCCCACCTTTTACCATAAGATGGAGGAGGATAAACAAATTTTCCTGTTCTTTCAACTCCCAGTTGTTTTCCCAACTTGGAATATTCTAGTCATTAAGTGATGTAAAGCAGATAAAATAAAGAAGAAAATGTTCTTTTTGCACCTGCAAAAAAGGCTACAGCTGTCAAAAGCTAGTTTATTGCTCAAGAAGCTCCAATTCCAGGTGTCTAGCTAGTAATTTCTCCCGCTTAGTGATTCAACATTCTTCAGAATTTTGGCAGCGAATATATACTCATTATTTTTATGTAGGGGTTTATTAATAAGAAAATATAATTTTTAGGCATTCATAACAAATTTAGGCTGTCATCATTCCAGAATATATGTCTTCAAGTTTAATTTTAAGAAGAAAAAAGTGATTAGTTTAAAAATTAAAAGATGCATGGAAGCGTGTTGTAAAAATACACACAGAGTTCTCATCACTAAGGAAAAACTGACAAAAGGACAAAAAAACCTGAATAGATTAATTCACATCTATTTTAGAAGGAAACACAACAGAAACACTCTAGATTTTTTTTTTGTCCAGAGGATTTTCCTCCCACCCTCAGCTGAGAATTGAGCCCGTCCCGCTCCGAGTCATCATCTCTGGTGCTGGTGTATGTGATACCTTCTACCACAACCTGAATTTTGCAGGAGAGGCTATGCGCAGGACACCATTGTCTTGCCAATAGAAAAGAGAATTGGAGAAGCTCATGCATTTGTTGCATGATAGAGTATGATTTGTACCAGCTGCACCTGACAGAGATCTTTCCCTTGTGGCTATTTATACCAGCCTCTCCTCCACACGCCATTCTCAGACAACATGACAGAAAAGGCACAGCTCTAAAATCAAAGTGTTCTTTATTAATTCAAATATTTATTCTAAATTCTATCTAAACCTCTACCTGATCAGAAATTTGTTAGCTAAGTGAATATGACTGCTAGGTGAGTAAGAGGGCTTTCCCACTCAATTACTTGGCGCAAGTCTAGAGCACAGTTTCTTACCACGATGACTTGTTTTGGTTGTTCCCATCCCCGCCGGCAGCAGCCGGAGCAGGGCATCAACGCTGACTGCTCAGGGAGGCTGGCAGGAGGGCGGGGCCGGGGTGTACACACCTCCACCTCTGGGCAATGGCACATAACACCTCAAAATGAGCTTTGGAGCTGGGTACTAATTTTTCCCCACGCTATTCTCAGTATTTGGCACTAGGAAATCCTGTTCCCTGGGCCAAAAATCTGCGGTGTAGCAGAGGTCAGGCAAGGGAGCTCCAGACTGCAGTCTTCACTGAGGGTTCACATTAGATGTCCTTCATGTTTTAGTCAGCCCCCAGAGCTTGTAGCGTTACACTCCTTCCTTTTCAAGCAGTTTTCTGTAATAAGAGACATTTGTTTTAATTTCTGCGTTGAAGTGCTGAAGGTGATGTTGAAGATGCCACCTGGTACTTAGTTACCAGTGCTAACGGGTACCAGTAAAAATTGTATGTTGGTCCTTAGCTCCCGGAAGAGGATTAATTCCCCAGTAGGCAAGAATTTGAAAATAAATTAAACACGCACACAAGCAAGTTAGCTTTTCACCAGTTCTGGGTTTGCAGCACAGGAATATGTGCATCAAAAAGGTCCAGGAGCACTGGGACCGGGCGGGCACACTCCTGGGAGGGAGCAGGACAAAACATCCAGCTAACATTTCCATAAGGCCCAGCAGAAGTACTTCCCAATCAAATAAAAACTTGAATGAAAAGAAATTCAAATGAAAACTTGATAAGTAAACAAAAATTTTACAAAAGGGCAAAAACGTTTCTGTGGAATAAAATTTTTGCTTATTCTAACCTTCAGAACAGGCATAGACTAAAGAGAGGTGCCAAAAGTAACTGAGGAGCTGTCACCGCGCTGCAGCTAAGGACGTAGACCCGCGAGTTCCCCTTAGCAACATCTCCTTTTCTGCTGAAAACCACTATAGTTTACAATTCCTCTATATGAGTGTCACCGTACCTGGAAATGACAACTTAAATGTGCAGAATAGACAAAAGGGATCAATAAATGTCTCAGTCCTATATTTGGAAAGCTGCACTATACATTCAAGACCAATTAAATACTTTAAAACCTTAGCGAGTACCTACAAGAGTTACATCTGCTAAAGCCATCAAGTCTGCAAAACTTGCCTAGGAGAATCATAGAAGAATTTTGCAAGGGGAGGCTCTTGATACACTGATGTAATTTTTAATGTTTTGGAAAACATAGGAAATTCCAGCAATCATTGAATCAAGTTTGAATGTCTTTCTGGAAGATATGTATTAGTCAAACACAAACCATTAAGTAAATACATGGAAAATGTAATGCCCTGGAAGAAATAAACAAGTGATATATACCACATCAGACTAAACAAGCTAGCTGTTCTTTCTTGGCCTTGCACTATCCTTGAAATCATTGGAAAGCAATCATAAAAAAAAGTTTGAAAAATTAAATAAAATGGAAGAAATAGTTCTTTCTCCCTACCGCTCATGTCTGAACCAGTGCAGAGCAGCCTAGAGCCTAACATATCATCTTCCTTTAATCCCTTCATGCTGACAGTGAAAAAAGCTATACAAAAGCCCACTGTATGTGGTCATCAGTAAATTGCCTCCCTGTATAAGGATTCCTCATCTGTACAAAGCTAAGGAAATTAGGCTGCCCCTCCCAGACAGCACGGGATGAGCCAGGCGGGGGGTGCTGAGGAACCACCGCACTGCCCCTGCTCCTGGCAGTGAGGCGGATCCCCGAGTTTGGAACAAGCTTGGCATGCACGGAAACGGCAAATGCTCAAATGACACCAAATACGGTATGTTTCATCCCAACCTGATCTGAAACTCAGGTCAGCTCTCCTGACAACGGCATCATTAAGAAATCAGCTGGATGGTGGAGCTAATCAAGATGCCTGTGCTATCTAGATACTTGACCTCCTGTGTAGGGAGGGAAAACAAAGGGAAGCAAAACTAGCTGACATCAGGAAAATTGAGAAGCTGTAATTCATACGGAATTGGCCCAGAAATAATCAGATTCCTAAACTCCTTTATTTGTTCCTGGACCAGATCCATTCCCACCAGATAAACTCCTCCTCAGTACAATACACAGCTCTGCACATTGATGTAATGAAGTGGTGGGTCATGCTGGTGCTATCGTATTCAGGATTTATGATGAGACATCGTCGCCTGAAATCAGGAATTGGAGGGGGCAGAGATATTTCGGTTAGGCTCTGCAAACAAGTCTGTAAGGCATGTTTAAATGGGCGGGATAAAATCAATCAAATTAAGGTGCTCTACATGGGCGTATCTCCACTGACCTGAGAGAGATTCCAGTGTACATCGGTACAGGATCTGACTGGTTAGGAATTAATGCAGAAAGCGGGTACACATCTATTAGCAAAAGCAGGCACACCTCCTACAGGTAATTCAGCATATTTCCTCTCCTTTCCTGAAAATAAAATGCTCGGTGCAGATACAAAAGCTGCCTTCCCCGTTGATCACCTCTTGTCTCCCTTTGGCATGTTACTTGCATTCTTCGTTCAGCAGCAGCTGTGCATAGTTGGTCAAACACTCCAAGTTGTTTGTCAAAGTTTTCCTGAGGCTTTTCATCTCCCTGCTTTCCTGTGAGGTGCCCAAAACCATAAGTCATCTCTGTTGGCTTTTGGAGCAGATTAATTCAGAGCACAGCTTCGGAACTGGCAGGTAATCAGTTAGCTGGAGTTTAAAGTGGAACATTTTTCCCTAACAAGGGCAACAAAAAGGTGGGAAAGGTATTTCTGAATTAGCACATTTTAATCCAGGTAATATACTTCCTAGAGGCACACCTCTAATGCCGATTTACGGGCAATTCCTTCACTAGATGTGATCTGAAAAGCCACTGGAGGTGGAGGAAAGCTAATCAAAACAGAGGGTATGATTTGTCACTTCTCAAATGCACAGGGGGATATCAAATTATAGCCTCAAGCTTTTGGGCCATGAAGCACACTGTACCACCCTGGATCCATGGTGATAGGAGGTGAAAACCTCCTACTAACATCACGCCCACTTGCCCTCAACCTGTGGGAGATGTTACTGTAAGGGGTCGGCCACCAAGGAGGAACCACGGGCCACCAAGAGCCAGGGCCAGGGATGCAGGGGCTCTTTGCAGCACCCCTCAGCTAACTGGCAGCCTAATACAGGAAAAAGGGGTTTGGTGGTCTGATCACACACAGCTTTTGCCATACAGTGAAGAGGGAAATGGATGATATCTTGGAGCAATATCTTGGAGCCCTGATCCGTAGCCAGCTAACTGGTAATTTGAGTCTTCTGTAAAAAGGAAATCCATGGAATTTTTTAATATGAGTAACTCTCAAATGATTTATTTTGCGCTACCTCCTAGGAAACAGTCCATTCATGTCAGCATAAAGGAGTAGGATGTCATGCATAGATAGGAAGGCCTGTTAACCTCCACCCTCAAAACACTCATCCCTACGAGACAGAAGGAGAGAGGGCAGCATGGGACCCGATCTCAACTGACAGTCAGCGGGAGCCTGGTTCCTATTTGTGCTTCAAGAGTTCTCACACCAAATTTATGCCCAAGTTGCGTCATGTGGTATTGGGCCAAGTAGATGCACAGATAGTTGAATAAGGTCAGGGATTAATTTGACACATCATGGCCCCAAATCCCAAAATGATTTATGGATGTGGAAAACTTTCTTACCTTAATCAATGGGAATATTCATGTGCATGAAATTAGATGAGTAAGACCAGGATGAGTCTCCACAGAAACAAAATTATGTAAGGGCCGTTATTTATCATGACTACTTTGTTTTTCTGGGAGGGGAAAAAAAAAAAAGAAAGATTTGAATTATAGCTATTTAATGGGTAACATTGCAGTAGACAGGTTAGACCTTGTAATCCACTGGCACCATCAGCAGAGGACTAAATCAAATGTGTTTTTATTCATCTTGTATACCTATTAATACAATCCATTGCTATGGTTGTTCAATATTTATGTCGCCTGTGTGAATTACTGCGTATTTCATTCTCTTTTGAAAACTAGGATAGTTGAAATAGTACAGCATTGCTTTTTATCTGACAGAGCTTTAATCTTCTGCTCATCGTGGTTTTACCTGAACCGTTGCTTGAAAAAATAAAGAAATGAGGTTTTAGAAAGATAAGGAGTTCCCATATTAGAATTCTGTTGGTCATGGTATCATGATATACCTGACACTCTTTATAAATAATAAGTATGTGAAGACCTCCTTTTTCACTGCCTGTATTATTTTGAAGAAATAGCATCCACCACACTGAACAACATTTAAAAGTGCTCATACTATAGCCAAAGTAGTCAAATTCCACCCTTTAGAAAGTAAGATAATCACTTGCAGAGGTCAGGAAAATCTTTCTAGTCTACTTACAGCAATAAACATAGTTTGTGGCTCTTCTCAGCTAGTCATATCCATCATGGCATTCTCAATTTGGTACAAAATATCCCAGAGAAAAACAGATCAGATTTCTCTAAATCGTTAAAATATGCCTCCTTCTGCACCCCAGCTTTTCATCATTTGACTCGCACTGAGATTCGCAACCCAGCATCTTGTTCCACTTGGTAATGAAGAACCAGCTGAAAGTTAGATTGGAGGAGAAAATCTGCAAACATAGACTTTGAGAGAAAATCACCTGCCACCTTCTAGGTGCCCACCACCTCCATGGTGCGGGTGAAAGAAGGTTTGCAACTACTGTGACTGAAAAACCTTGCTCCTTGACCTTGACAGAATCTTGTCGTATATTTGTTAAGTCTGGTTCCAGGTCCAGGAAGACAAGAGAGACGTTAAGAAGACACCAGGAAGGTCCAGGAAGACATCGGCGTGATCCACAATGCAGGTTTCAGAATCAGTTGGCCTTTTGCATTGCTCTTATTTCATATGGGAGGATTCAAATGAAGAACTTAGAACGACCTTAAAAACTGCAAAGAGAAACAGGAGACAGTTTAATGCCGCTGTGCCATAATCCATGCTACCCCAAGCCATCCTCTGAGGCAAGAAACTGAAAAACCCCATCAAGGAAACAGCTCCATAAAACAGAAAAATAAAGTATAAACAGAAAAATAAAACCAGACGCCAATGTGTACCCAAAGGAACTATTAAAGGCAAAATGTTTGTCAGTATAGGATGCTCCACTGCACACATCTGGTGCTCTCAGCAATACAGAACATTTCTTTAATTGCTACACCTGAGACCGAGAGCAAGAAATAAATCTAGGGACTGATCTCAATGTATTCTGAGACAGGTGGAGATGAGTAGCAGCATGAGGATTTAATTGTCAATAATCAGGCAGTTATACATTACTGCGTTAAACAGATACGTTCAGGATACAGCTATGCGTCTATAATTTGATGTCTGTTTTTTAATTCCTTCTGGTGCCAGACTTTGTAGAGATAACTGTGATAAGCCTCCCATTTGCCATATATCATCCAATACTTTTTGCACAATCGAAGATGTCTGTACGGCAATATCCAGTGGAAAAGGCAATGGACTAGAAGTCAGAGCAGCTGGGCTGACTCCAGACTGCCGCTTCTTCTCATGGGGTCGTTGCGTGTCGCTGAACTTTTCTATTCCTGTTTTATTTACTCAGACTATAAGTACTGGCTACGTGTTTAGACAGCACCTTGCATAATGGATCCTCATTCTCTCCTGGGCCCTTAGAAACACGCAAGTTAGTATTGTCCACTCAAATTCATGACTTAGACCTCTCCATACAACAAACACAGCGAAGCCAATGCATCTATTGAGAGAAAAGGATTCAAAGTTAGGCACAACGCAACAAAGGAGATAACTTCCACTACTCTGAGAAGCTGTTTGATATTTCTAAACTGGAAAATGAACTACTAGTCCTCTTGCTCAGCATCTCTATTGCCTTCAACTCTCAATAGGATGGTGAGAGGTTCCTCGACATGTTTTTAAGTGGTGCGAGTCCATACAAAGAGTACTTTAAATATTGATGTTAAAATGTTCACATCCGTACTAGAAGATATATGTTTTGTTCTGAACCCAAGCTGTATATTCTGAAGTGGATTTGAATAATTTCTTTCAGAGTAACACCGAGGTTTGCCTTTTCATGACTCAATTTGCCATAGCTTGTCCTTTTGTGAACAATGGCATGTTATCTCCCATTGCCAGCTGTTCTTATTGCCTATACATTTTTCAGCTGTATTTTATGTAGACCTGGTGACCTGGTACTCCATTTATCCAAAATTTTGAGTTCTCATCCCTGTCATTACCCAAATCAAGAATGACATCTCTTGAACTACGATGACTGCCTTAGAGTATTCTCATCCTTCACAAAATGAAAATTTAGTCATTCATTGCCTTACAGCACATTTAAGGTCTGGAAAAGATACTAGGTTCCCAAGTCTTATTCTTCAGGTTGGTACTCAGATACGTGCTCAGAGATAATCATGTTCTTAGGACTTACTAATACTAAGCACGTGATGCAGAGGTGTCCTTAAAAGAGTCACTAGGTTTGAGCAAATCTGAGGCAGCTCAAATAGTGTCTTTTCCACCCAATTTGCCCTGCTTTGACACAATTTATTAAAAAGAAGAAATACTTGAACTAAAAAGCAGACTAGACAATTTTTTATTTTTTTTTTAAACGACAGAAAGTTTCCCAGGTGTGATGGCCCATTGCTCTGATTAATAACAGTGCAGCCAGAGGAGAGGACTGTGTGAACCGTTCAGCAATCAAAGCCATCAGTCCTGCCTGTCGTGATCAGACTACAATTTTTGGCAAGTGTCAGCATCAGTTTCCTGATTTCATCGTTTATAGAGCACAAGCAGAACAGGACATCAACAACTCCTTTTCTGAAGACCAGTGGCTCATTTTATCTGCATCTACTGGATGTCTATCCCTTTGCAGCAACGCCCTGCAGACCTTACCAGGTTCGTATAGGCAATGTCAAAAAATGTTACCTTAAAATTGTCAAATCAGGACCAAGCCCGAGACTTGCTGATCACTCCTTTTGATGTTTAGGGGAGCTAAACACATTTTCAATGTCTGATCGGGTTTGCAAGGAACGAAATGCTTTTTTAACAAAGCTTGAATTTTCACCCTGAAAAAAAAAACAAAAAAAACACAAAAAACATTAAGCATCTTGAAATGTGCTCTTGTGCTGATTCAGAAGAAAAGAAATAAAATCAAGTCAATATCAGAATTGGAACACCCCATCCTCCCCACCCTCCCAAAACCCGCCCCCACAATACCCCAAACCCCAGCTATGCTGGTCCCAAAATACTTTCTTGTTATGCAGTTGTTACATAGCAATATATTTTCATGCTTATCATAGATATAAATAAAATATTGCACATACATATACTATGCAGTTAAAGTGAAAATTAATAAGGAATGCATATACATTGATGCTACCAAATATCTAAACAAAACATTTCCTCTTTTCCCCATCTTTCAGAAACTTCTGAATCAGTGGACTTCCAAGACTACATTTCTCTTTCTCTCTAATGAAAGATTCCCCTATACAAAGTTTTGTGACTAGTTCAATGACATGGTAATTATTTCTTTCCTGTTTAGAAATATCCTGAACAGCATGAAGTTGAATTTCAGGCTGCAAATATCTCTTCATTGTGCAACTGCCTTTTCCACAGAATTACATTAAACTAACTTAAAGCTTTTATTTCGATTTCATTTAAAACAGAATTCCCGAAGCTGAAAAAACTTTGAGTTTTCTTTTGGCCTTCCCCTCGTTACTACTTCCCATGTAATGATGCCATAATGATTCACTATTTGATGTTCTCCAGCTTCAGACTTATTTATTGTAATTGCCTAATTTCTTATGAGAAAGGCAGATAAGGAAATATTTCAAGAGGCTTGTAAATAACTGACAAGACTGCAGTTATTTTTAATTTATATCTAAACTGTTTTGCTGTGCTAGCTGAAATAATGCCTTTGTATAGTTTTTCAGTGCAGTTTGTATCATTCACCACTCAGTAACTAGCATAAACCGTACATCGTGTTTTAAAACCTCAAGGTATTTTTCTGGTTACCATTACTGCAATGTATTGTATTCTTCTGGAGAACCTGCAACGGAGTAATAAGTTGCATGACTTTGAGTAAAAGACTCTCCTTTTGATTTGACTCTAGTCAGTCTTACCAACAAGAAGAAAATGGTTCCAGTCCTGCACGGTTGCACGGCTGCTTGGCTTCCCTGTGCAAGATGAGCCAGAGTTCAGCCTTCTCTGAATTTCAGCCACTTAAGAGTTTCACTTAGGAGATGTTTTTTTAATTATTTTTTATTGCACTCTTGCAAAATAGTTGAAGGAAAAAAACCCTGCCCTGAAAGCATGAACTTGCAATATTTTTCCATCCTGCCATCTAGCTCTGAGAGGGAATATGGGTTAGCTAATACACACAGCTCCCAGTACCATGCTGCTAACATGATGAATGTTAGAGGTGGTGGTGCTTATGATAATAAGAAGGTTAATGAGAAAAGCCAGGCTGGTTCATGTTTGTAAGAAACAGAATAAAACCCTACATTTGTCAACTGGGAAAAGACAAACATTAGAAAGGAAAGAAAGGGTACAGTCCAAAAAAAGGTATTCAGAAAAGAAGAACGAAACTATCATAGCTAGAAATATCAATGAATAGTGTCATACATTGGCCTTGTGTAATGATGTCTTGTTTACATGGTTTGTATTAATATTGTTAGTTACTTCCTAAACAAGGGTTGAAGTAAGGATTTACGAGGATATTTAAAAATAGAGTGAGTATGTTGAGAGAGGAAAGATCAGAAGTACAGAATAAGTTCTGTTGAATTTAGATGGGTGTCTACCGACTTCTGGCTTGTTCCTCGGCTAAAACTTCAGACCTTGTAAAAGGAATTAAATGTCAAAAAGCCCACCAAGATTTTAGTCACAGCAGCTGGGTAAATCTGGATGAAGTATCACAGAAGTGCTAAGACTTAGGATTTTAGATTCAGTCCAGTCTGTCTTTACTTCTGCATCTGCAGAGCTTTGCTTTGCAAACAGGGATAACCACGCAAAAACGAGGGACGTACAGGTAAGACCATTCTCTCCTACACACACCCCTCTGCAGAGGTGAAATGGCGTGCACCTTTTCCAGCAGAACCCAATGGGAAATATGGCTCTGGGACAGTCCCCTTTCCATCTCCTTCCTTGCAGAAGGAGGTATAATGTACACATCCTTTAACTGGAGCTATGGTTAAAATCCACCCTAACACCACAAAGACAGGTTTTGTTCTGATACATGTGGTGGTGTGCTATTTATTCTCTCTCTGACTAAAACTAATTTTTGTTAAACACTAGACATTCCGCTCTGAGAGAACCACTGGTTTGGCAAAAGCTCAGTGAGAGATAAAGAGCCACCTCCCAGAAGCTATTCTAACCTGAAAAAAAGAGGATGGGTGATCAGGTTATGGATTAGTTGGTGCTAAAGTGAATTAGTACATATAGAGAGAAGAGTAAAATAAAAGGAGGGGTTTGTAAGCATGGATAGACCTTGAATCGCTCTGAGAAAGGATCTTGCACACATTCCTTTGTTTTCTACTTAATCATTAATTACTGCTGGTGTTTTGCAAATACAGGCATGCCTACAGCATCTACTGCAGAGGCGTGCTGGACATCCCCAAGCCAGACATATGAGGAAACTAGCACGTCTACACAGTGCGATGCTATGCCACAGAGACAAACCAGTTCAGGTCCCAGAAACAGCGTCAGCTCATAGGAGCATCTCACTTGGGTACAGCACTGGACCCAGACCCACAGCACCCAGCCAGGACTTAGATCAGCTCTCTTCACACAGAGCAACAAAGTATGGGATGGAGACATAGAAATGGCTGAATAGAAACACAACATGTTTCTTCAAAATATAGAAAAGAAACATCTATTACATTAGGCTGCCCTGATGTTTCCAGAGCTGATTTACAAAAAAAGACAATTTCCACTGCTTTGCTTGGGAACATGGTAGAAGGAGGCTCAGATTACATCAGGATTTTCTGCCACGCTGCCCAGTAGTTTGGTCCACGTGTACCTCATAAATAGCCTTGGCTTCAGTGCCTGGTGCTGAGTGAAGATACCAGGACGTGGTCCCCAAAGGAGGGTCCCTGGGGCTGCTCATACTGCACCGCAGCCTTCAGGCATCTCTAAAGGACACGAAGTCCCTGAGAAAAAGGAACAAAGCCCATAGCCTTTTCCACTTAAAAATAAATCAGTTAAATGAGAGGAAGCAGGGCAGGTGGCTCGTTTCCCAAGCACCACGCGGCTGATTGCAGGGCGAGTCCGAGCAGTGATTCACCGGCCGGGTCAAGGCCATTGTCCCAGTCCGCCCGTGCACAGGAAGGAGAGTCCGGTCCCAGCCGCCCCGACTGCACCTTGGCACGGAGCGGGGCACCCGAAACCTCGGCGGGACTTATAGATGCAAGTACAAAGCAAAGTAGCTTTTTCCCACCTTACTTTCCTCTCCTGAAGTTTGACCACCTATGTGCTACACTAGCAGAGCACCGTGCTGCTGCTTTAAATGGACCCCAAATACTCACAGGAAACAAAATATAAATAATCATAACATGTGCACTTAGTACATGTATGAGAAATCATTGATATTTTCCTCTTCCTTGGTTCTGGTTAAAAGAGCAAGCATCAAACTGGGAAGACAAGTCACTTCCCATCCCGGCTACTCTATTTAGGGATGTCTCATCTAGAAAGCCGTGCCAGGGGACACTGTGAGCAGGAAAGCACTGATTTACAAGTAAGCCCCTCCTCACAATTTAAGAGACATTTTATGACCTCCTGGGTGTTTCTTTAAAAGAGCCTTTCCTTTCCATCAGTCTTGCTCCCTGTTCTCTGTGGCAGTGGTTGATAAATTAAGACAACGACATGGGTTGATGAGACTGAATCTCCTCCCAGCCTGGCTTGCCTCTCCGCTTGATACCGCGATGAAGCTACTGCCCTACTTCTGGCACCCCAGTATGAGGCCAAGGAACAGTCTATGTTGTCATAAATCCAGGCTTTCCCAGCAAGATCAAGGAGGGTGGCTGTGGGAGGCCTCCGTGGAGGCAGGGGAAGCTGTAACAAACGTGTGAAAATTAACTGGATTCATGTTTACATGTGATATGTCTACACATATGGGCACAGGCAGCCAGGCGCTCACTTGGGTCCCACCAGATGCGAGCTGCTTGCAGCTGGGAAGTCCCCTTTTATTTGCGTCACCGAGCCTGCGTTAAGCTGCCTCAGCATATAAAACACGACTGCAGAGCTCCCAGCCTGGACTGCCTCACAGCCAGATGGAGACGATAAAGCAAATGTTTGCACCTGTTCGTGCGGACATATATATTCAGAGATTTTGCTGACCATGTCAAAAATAAAGCCTCTAATGCACAGATTCAGTGAAAAATCGGATGGGCAAAACTCTGCCCCCACATGCTTGTAGAGCTCAGATGTGTTCATCCTGTCGGTTCAGGAGGTCACGCATCACTTTCTAGTAGCTGGTCCAAACACGGGATGAGCATTTCTTGCTCCTGCCTAACAGCATTACCTCCTCTGCCTGCTGAGCTCCCTGCACCAAAGCACCAGGGGAAAGCTCGCCGCAGGTGCACCGCTGCTCCTTCTTCACAGGGGAGGCATCAGCAGCAGTTTAACTCCTTTTTTACCACTGTCAGAAAACACAGTTTCAGAATGAGTCCTCCACTGAAAAAGTCACATTTGTCAAATCAGTAACTAGCTCATAATCTGAGGCCAAGGATTGCAATTCCTCTTGGCTTTCTGGTACTTAGTCTGACTATGCCAATTTAAGACACCAGCAGAATAGGACTCCTTTCCACTGTTTCTGGCTGAGGATTGAGACTAGATTAATTTAAGCGACTACTTCAAACTTGGAGCTTATGAGTAAGAACTGAGCATACTGAAATAGAGAAATGTGGTTTTTCCCCTTAATATTTTTCATAACATTTCCCATGAAAATGTCTAAATTGATGACAGCACAATCTACTTTCTTTTTTAGTTATGACCTTATGTTTACTATTTTCTGTAAATGCAAAAGGGGAGGGAAAAAAATCAGATTTGTTTAATGTTCTTCAAAACTAAATACATCACCACGCAGCCATATGCAGAAACAGTTCCAAGCTTTCATCAGTTTTGCTCTTCTCTTCTGGAGGATTAATAATCTCTCATATATAAGTCATTGTCTTAGCACTATCTTATTAAGGAAAAAAAAACCAACCACATTAAACTTCTGCACTGGGTGCTAATTCTTTGACAGTTCGGGCAGTATGCAGGGCTTTTTTAAATAGTGGGTATTCATCTTACATTCAGGAAAAAAAAAATCCTTACCTGGAAATCACCTTCTGTGCAATTACCTGATAAGACACCAAATGAAGCAAGGCTTCATTACTTCTCTGGAGAAGATTTTAATGTGAAAATAGCTCTCCTTGCAGGGGGTTGCCAGCTTTGTTATTAATGGCTATTCCCTCACATTCTTTTCTTTTGACTATTGCACAATTACTACTCCAGTGGAGCAGGTCTTGCCCCAGGGAGAAGAGCTGGTGGATTCGAGGGGGTGGCTGGGGTAGAGGTGGTGTGGAGTCAGGTCATCCGTTACCCACCAGGTCTGCTCAAGAACAATAATAGCAGAACTCACAGAATGCAATCAAGTGCATTCTTCTCCAGGGTGATTAAAGAAATATTCAATTTGATGCAACTGAGGTACAAAAGCTCTCTGTATCCTTCTTCTGCCAAGCATGGAAGAATGCCTTGCTTTAAATGATTCACAAAAACTCCTGTATGCCAAAGACATATCATTTACATGGGAATCCAGGCAGCTTCATGTAATCACTGCTTACACGTAATTGTACCAAAAGTAATGGGGGAGTGGGAATCTAAATGGAGTAAGTCAGCTTATCAGTGATCAAGGTTTATTTTACTTCTCCTAAAGGAAACCTATGGAGGTTTGCTAGGAATCCTTTTTTCTCTACTAATGGGACAAATCTGAAATGAAGAAAAAAAAAATTTAATTCTGATTTTGCACCCAGTTTAAAATCTCAAATAATACAAAATTGATATAAAGCCACTTCTAATTAAATAAAACAAGATGGAAGTGGCAATGGGTGCAAAATTGAAGCAAGCTGTGAGGTTTTTTTCCTTTCCTTGTTTCTCTCAGGCTTCTGCTCCCAAAAATCTCTAGCAATGGTATAAATCACACCTCTGTTTCTTCAAAACATTGTTAAATGTCCAACAGGAGAAAATAACATTGTACATCACTTAACAGCAGTTATGCCTTAACGTATTCAAAATCAATTATGTTTCACATCATGCAGCCTCAACTTTTAGCAGTTATTTGTGGTGCTAATTTGAGTTGTCCTGGATAATTAGAGGATCTGTATCTCCATCATTATTAAAAAATTACTTTTGCTAGGATTTGCGCAGAGGTACTAACGACATTAGAATCACAGCGATTTTAGTAAAGGCCAGATTGTGTCTAGCTCTAATACTCCAAATCTTTAATAAATTTATCCCACAATATCCACAGAAGATAATTAAGCGCCTTTATCCCCATTTTCTACCAGTAGGGAACCGAAGCTCAGCAGTAACATGGTTTAGATGCTCAGAGACGTAAGCACCCTGCTTACCTCCACTTCTAACACACACATTGGGAAAACCCAACACAACCAAATGGATGGTGACAGAGAAAAGAGCTCAGACTCTTCCTGAAGAGGGCCTGAACTTCTGACACCAGTACACCCATGAGCCGGTCTCTGTCTTAATGGACTGCAATATTTCTAGGGCCAGCCTGGCTTTGTCAGGGAGGATGCACAGACACAAGCCTTAAGTAAGCTATAAAACACAGTGATGGGGAAAAAATCAAAAGACTACTAGAGATTTGCCTGCAGCAGGGGAAGGAACCTGCCTGAGGAGGGTTATTGTTTCAGAATCGTTTGATGAAATAATAAACAAAATACTGCACTGCTAATAATTTCTGTAGACCCATGATGCCTGGCCGTGCAGAGGAGTACGCGTACTCCCTGCCCAGAAAGGACTTCCTGCATAGTTTCAATCTGAAGAAACACGCGCTCATTTGTCAACGACAAAAAGCTAGAAGGCAATTTCTTAGCCTTAGTGCTTTCTCCTGAGCAGAAATTGTCCCATCAATGTTTAAGGTGTGTAAGGAGATTCAAATGGTTTTAACACTCAGGCTGCTTTTCTAAATTGAATTAAAACTGCTCTGAACCAATATTGCAAAGGATAAAGGTCAAGGCTTTATTTATATAATACAAGGATGTAATGCAATAACCGGCTGTTTGAGACACGTAAGTAAAAGATCAGGGACAAAGCTGCAGACAGGATGTCAGCAGTGCACAGGGAATTAGCCATGCAACTCCCTCTCATTAATTACAGATACGCACATCCGAATCACCATACATCATTATGAAAATGTACCAAGCGATAACTATGATTCATACTTTACCATTAACAATGCAGTGAAAGGTGAAAGAGGATGGTGCTCTTCCGGCACCATTAGGTAACCATGGTTGCGTGTTCTTCCCATGTCCAATCTGAAATGAAACAGCAGCCATGGAACAACGTGGTAGGAAGTAATTTTCATAACCTTCTGAAAGTGCCATTTTTTATAATGTTACTATATAAGAAAGAACTATTCCCATACCAATTGTCAGGCACCAATACCATATTTTTCTACAAAACCCTAACAAAAAGTAAATACTGTTACACCTTGCAAGATCTCCAAAAGCACATTCTGTATCATCGTATCTGTCAGAGAAAAAAAAAAAAACCAAAACCAAAAGAGCTTTATAAGCTCAGAGAGACCTTGAAAAGTTCAATTTCTAAATCCTGTCTCTGTGTGCAAAGTAGGTTACTTGCTTAACATGGGGCATACCCTGCAACTCTACTCCCAGTCGGGTACATCTACAACTTCTTGGAGCCCACCATATATGTTTTGTTTACAAGAGTACATCTTAGTTCTGTGCCAAACATTCTCTTGCTATGTTTTTGTCCAAAAAAAATAAACACACAGTTTCAGCCACAATAACACAGAGAAGAGAAAAACATTTCAATTCCCCTATATATTAGCAATACGTATAAAGAGCAAATTACTCTACTTATTAAGACCAATTGCACTGTTAAATATTCTTGTGCAACTGTCATTGACATCAGTAGAGGAGCTGTGCACACAAAAGGCTGAACTTGACCATTGAAAACCCAAGTGACTGGATTCAGTCAGAGAGCAAGGAACTATTTCCAAGGGTTGACACCACTTGCAACAAAGCTCCTTGTATGTACAAGGTCTGCATAATACTGGTTCTTATAGTAAAAGTGAGATGTTTGTAAGGTAACAAAAAATTACTCAAAGAATGGGAAAGGAAGACACACCATATTTTTAATTATACACATTTGATTGAAAAGTCTCTGACAACATAAAAATTTAATTGGTTTGGTTGGGTCTGCTGTAGATACTGGGTTTTTATAATTTTTTTTTAATGGGAGTATCACATCATCTTCAAATGTTGACTTTCTGGTTTGTGCCAGACTGCCACAAAGACAAAAATCCATCTCATTGTAACAGAACGTACCTAAGGCTTTACTGCATTATTCTAAGAGCCTGTTGACATTTGGCTTTGTCCTCATGACATCTGTAACTAATGCAAAATTGGAGCCCTTATCAAGGGCTTTAAAATAAATTTTACCAGCAGTAACTGCCAGGTAGCCTTTTTCAAATGTTTTCCATACACTTTCTGCACTAGATTTGGAAAATGCAGCTCTTCATGTAGTCTCTAAGTGATGGAAAAGATCCATCAAAGCTCTTCTGGTAACCAGGTGTGCCCTATTTTCCCAGGAGCAGTGCTCCACTGGCAGAGAACAATGACTAATGTTCTTTACCTCAAGTGAACTGTACCCTGTAGGCTAGGAGAAAACTGAGCCAAGAATCTGCTCTTCAGCTGAGTTGTTTTACAGGTGAAATCACCAATTACGGCTCATGTTCACCTGTGAAGTCTTGAAGGAGGCTGTGCTTGGAATAGGAACTCTGACCACTCCTTGTCATCACTGGTCTCCAGAAAGATACAGGTTAAATATACACTATTTGTAGGCTTTGCCCAAATCTCAGAGCAAGAGGGGCCCCCTCTCACACAGGACAACACAGGACCCTCCTCCCGATATCTGAAAGTGCTACAGTGCCTGTAGCGACCTCTCACCACTATCGATGCTTCACAGCTAGTGACGATGAAAATGGGGGAAAGCTTTCTGCTCTCTTCTGTTTCCTTGCCCTTGTAACCAAAAATCAGACAACATTAAGTATGCCATTCATTGATGTTTCTAAAGCATAGAATTTTATATATAAATTTCAATATATAAAAAATTTAGATAAAATACTTTAATCCCAAGACTCACTTTTTTTTTTTTTAAACACAAAATGGATATCTTCAGGAATGGAAGATGATGCTTTACCTTTTATGCTTTATCAGTTTTTGCTAAGATGACAACACATCTCCAATTTACCAAATGAACTATAAAGTTTTCAGTCACTGCTACTGTTTCATTATAGTCACCACAGTACAGCTTTGAGATGTAGAGGTCTTAAATTATGACACAAAGTGATTAACGTAAGAGTTGCGAAACTTCTGTGTTAAGGGTAGTAATTTTTTGACATTACAATTCAGTTCCTCAGGATGGGAACATGCTCAGCTTCCTGAGTTTTTGGCAACTGAAGATGCAGAGTGTGCAGTGGAGGCTGACTAGCACCCAATTAGAGCTGTCCTTTAACTTCTATGATCTCCTGTCTCAGCCTGCTTAGGACAGTCTCTCAAAGACTAAAGTCTATCTTTAAGTTACTGTCTTTCACTCTCTGCTCATGTGGACTAAAGTTCTGCAGTATAAAATACTCCTTCTTTGAGTCTCTGCTGAGCATTAAGCAGCTTTTTGTAGAGGTAAAACTCATGAGTCCAAACCATTCTTAGGTCAGCTTTTC
Organism: Fulmarus glacialis; assembly: GCF_000690835.1. Lineage (NCBI taxonomy): Eukaryota > Metazoa > Chordata > Aves > Procellariiformes > Procellariidae > Fulmarus > Fulmarus glacialis. Next base: position 77,925 of record NW_009198214.1, read on the forward strand.
CAGACCACCAGAGCTTCAGGCTGCCCCGAGTCCCGCAGTGCACTAACCCATGCTCAAGAGAAGTGCCCCGCAGCCTGGATCAACGTAAAGGCAAAACCTTTCCAAGCAAAGAGGACACACTGCTCCCAGTTTGCTACCTCTAAACAAAGTAGGGAGGTAAAGCGCAGCTTTCTGACCGTGCTTTGAAAGGCATTTCAGCCAGTTTTCCATCTGGTTATCTAAACGCGAGCAATCACAGAGATTTTAAACAAGCAGTCTTTAATGAGCTTGGTGACATTGCTACCCACGTGAATGATCTCTCAAGAGGAAAAAAAGGTATAATGGCTGGATTGGGATTGATGGACTTGCTGTGAGGCTGTGCTTAAACAACAAGAGGGAGGTCAGAAGAAAGTGAATGCATGGAAACACACAGCCTCAGAGAGAAGGGGATATTAAAGGAAAAAGTCAAATGAAAGGTTCTTTATCATTGCTCAACACCAAAATAGTCAAACTTTTCACGTATGACAAAGATTTAAACACAACATTGACAGAGGAAATATTATTTCCAGCTCTACAGAGAGAAATCCAGTCCCAGGATACAACTGTCTAAGAAATGGGAAACCCCCAGTGGCTGGACATTCCCTAACTCAGTGCCTGTCTTGTGCATTTTGATGTTTCGTGGGATAGGACTTCTGCCTGCATGATGGCAAGCACAAAGGTCCTTGTGTTTGCTTTGAGCCTCCGGCTGCTATTGTAATACACAATAACATAAATATTGCTCACATTCTTTCAGCAGTACACAGCAAACCTAGAAAATGAACCGCAACAATCTGGACAGAGGGTCCAGTGTGTCCTAACCAACAATTCCCCCATCCTCCTTGAACAGCCATTACAAAGGAAGAAGAAACAGAAGTGGGAGCAGAAAGCAATGACAGAAGGAAGAAAGGAACAGACAAACTTCACACAGACCCATCTCCGCAGGAAGCCTTCTGCTGCCCCCAGGCACCAAACTGCTGGAATAGAAGAAGGGTCATGAAAACCAACCAGCCAACAACACAAATCAAACTGCATCGAGAAGCTCATTCCTGGAGAACATGGATAGATGCAGCATAACGGAGTAGAAAAAAAAAAAGTGACGCCAACATCTTGTTTAAATGAACACATCAGCTGAATTTTTTTTGTTACAATAAAAGAAAATCTAATTAAATGTAATATGTAAAATATTTCAAGAGCTTATTGGCAGGGAGGAGAAAAAGCTACTACATTCTCGGGGTGTTTTATTACAGCCTGCTTTTGAATTGCAAACCAGTGAGCTCAAGGGTATTTACAGCAAGACCACTGTAAGGGGCATTCCAAAAAACTTAGACGAATAGGGAAGGCTCCTTCTGAAATGCTTCTGTGACTACATCTTAGGAAGCTGCTGCAAACAGGCACACGGTTGCTTGGAGGCCATCAGAAACGGGATTAACATCTCCATGCTGAGACACACAGAGCTCATGGCCAGGTAGCCCAAAGCTGCATTTGCATTCTGCAACATTTAATTGACAAAGACACACAAGTAAAAGCTTCTCCTGCAAGTATGGGGTGTGTGATCGTACTCTCCCTGAGTAACCACTTACAAAATGAACAGTCTGCTCTTAGGGAGGGCACAATCCTGTCCTTCCTGAAATCAGCTGCATAAGTCCTGTTGACTTTTAGAAGCCTCCAATTTCAGTGAGTGACACATAATCCACAGCACCAAAATCATAGCTACGTAGATATGCTGCATGAAGGGAGAGGGATCTGTTTTGGGTACTCTAATTCTCTGTAGGACATGTTAATCTTTCTAGAACTGGAGATTTTTGAAGCTGTGGCAATTTAGAGTTTTCTGGCTCCTGCTCCCAGCTCCTCCAAGACCTATCAAGTCATGATTTTGGTTAGAGTTATTGTAGGTACTGGAGAGCTATTCTTTTTCCTGGGGATGGGAGATCACCCCTCTTTCCTTCATGCAAAATGACTTTATTCCTCCCCTTCCAACTTCCCACTTTTCCGCATCCCTTGTTTGCTTGTGTATGTATCCATCCCTCAACCAATCCACCAACCTTCAAATGTCTTCTAACACGAGCTGTACAGGTACAATATAAAAATCAAAAAGGGATTGCGTCTCCATGCTGCATCCATGTCAGAGGTTACAATTTCACCTGGTTTGGATCTGCCCAAGGACTGGACCTGTCCTTGGACTGCTCAATTTTATGCAACGCTGCTCCTTGAGAGATACATATCAGGATTGAGAAGTACATAGGCACCAGTGGGGCCATTCAAAGCCTTGTGGAGGTCTCTGACCTCCTCTTGGGAAGACAGCAGCTTGTGGCCATAGTGGAGATGCAGAGCCATCGCTATGCAGAAGTGAGCCAGGTTACCTGTGACGGAGGGCAGCCACCATTGACAGGTTGCTTGGTGGCCTAATGAGGCGGTCGGCTCCTTCCCCACCGCAGCAGACGGGTGTCCAACCTCACGCAAAACCTTCACCGCAATTGGAAGTAATTGGAGGTCTTTTCACCAGGCTCAGCAGGGAAAGCAAGGAGCGAAAGGGCATGGGTGAACGACTGTCAGGGCTCGGCCATGGTCGCCTCGGGGTCGGGGCGTGCTGGTGGCAGGGTGTGGAGGTTCGCAATGCCACTGCCCGCTCCGGGCTACCCCTCCAAGGCAGGGTGCGCGACCCGCCGTCACCAACCAGCCGTAACCACTAAGAGCCATTAAAATAAACCCCAGCAAAAGTGTTGCTGACATCCCAGATTATATAAAGGGCCGATTTTAGACAGCAGCATTGCCTCTGTGTTGTTACAGACTCGCTTCCAGCTTTCTTACTCCATTTCTCATCAGTGGTGGTGGCTCAGGTCTCATAATAGAAAGTCCCATGCTTGTCCTGGTCTCCTCACCACACACAGAGCAGGAATTTGGAGCAGCATTATTGTTTGGGGTACTTCAGGACTCAATGTTCTCCTGAAGTGGTTTTTGTTACTTTTAAAAGCATTATTATTTAACAGTTTGATTAAAAATAATACTACAGTGTGAGAAGGGGCACTTGTGACACACCAACCTGAACTACTAATTTAATTCCCAAACGCTCTAACACAGAGCCCCTGCAATGGAGGAGATTTAATAACTGTATTTGCTAAGGACCTGTGGAGGGGTATTCTTCTCAGACCGAATCCTTTCTTTTTTTGATATAGCCAAGACTCTCCAGAACATCCTCTTATCCCCAAGCTGCCACGTGGCTAAGGTGCAAACCTCATCAGCTCCCAAAAGCCACAGATTAAGACTGCTCTGAGTTATTGCAGACACCAGACTGGCAATCCGAGGACAAGGCACATCACCCAGGGCACGGGTGGGTCTCTTGAGCATGCGAGCAAGGCAGGGCAGAGAGGGCTGAGCTGAGCCAGGATGCTCACGCCAGCAAGGAGACAACTGAAGCTTTTGGACAGGGTTATTGTCTGCACAGAAATTAGGAATCCAGCATTCCAAGCATTTGCCCAGGCTCAAGACATCCAGCAATCTCCAAGATCAGTGCATTTGCTCTGAGCACCCAGCATGTTTTCCTGATGCGGGTATCTAGCACTCCACAACATTAAAACAAACCAAAAAAACCCCTTCCTAGCTTTCCTATAACTAAGATTACTTAACAACCAATACACTGCAAAACACTAGTGCACAGCCACTTTCTTAAATGTTTATGTATTTCACCTGCTGAATATAACAGCCTTTTCATTGGGGGACAGTATGACCTCATCATTGAGGTTTTAGCTCAGAAATCATCAAAATGAGAGAGGAGGCCATCGTCTCCCATACTGACGCTTCCTCCTTCAGTAATTGTTAATACAACTGATGCTCTGAGACTTTTAAGTTCTCTGTGTCAATTTGCTCCCTGACTCAGACATTGTCTCTTAACCATAAGAGCTTACTGTATTTTGGGTTTGCTCCAGGGTGGAGGGAGCAGTCGGACAGCCTTGGTGATGTCGGTGAGACAGCAGGCCTGGGGAGAGCAGGAGTCCCAGTATAGGACACGGAGGCAACGGAAAGAGCAGCGTGCTGTTCAGAAGTAGGGACTGAAGTGAGCACAGACGGGCTCCACCATGTCCCAGGATTATTAAAAGGACAGAAACAATTACCAAAGAAAAAAATAGCATCTAAATTGGCCTTTGGGAAAAAATGGTGTTAAGAAAGTTTCTCCAAACACTGGAAGAAGAGACAAAGCAACCACTTTACAGCGTACGCATGGTCGAGGCATCTGAACCCTAAAGACAAAAGGACTAGTTCAGAAAAGCAGAGACTGTGGTCTGGAGAAAGGACATGCAACAGAAAATCTGGTTAATCTTAAGGGTAGAATGACTGAAATTCAGTCCATGGGGAGTTCAGAATAAAATTATCATCGTTCTGGTTTGGAGAAAGAATTAGAAATTACAGCATTCTAGGCAGGAAATAAGAAAAAAACCCATCAAAACAATATTAAATTTTTCCAAATTAGGCAACAGCTGAGATTCCCATTTCTTGGTCCCTCGAGCTGCCAGGCACTCATCTTTCCTTTCCAGTAACCCGAGAGGGAGCCAGGTGTCCCCAAGCCCGTTCCCAGGCTGTCAGAAGGGCACAGCAGAGGTTGCCAGACCGCTGGCTCCTCCGCAAGGAAACCATGGAGCTGGGTACCCTCAACCCAGGCAGCTGCTGGGACAGGTCTGTGCTAAACCTGCAGACACCGGAGCCAGGAGCAGCTGGAACGGCTGGGAGGCGCTGAGCCAGCAGACCCTGCAAACCCAAACTCCCCGAGAGCTTGCCACGCGGCTTGGCAGCAACCAGGCAAAGGGCCAGTGCTTCAGCACAAGTCAGTAGTAACTTCTTCTCCGTTTTGGTATCAGCTAGTCAGTCTTTTCCTGAAGAGAATCCTTACTATTCCCACTGTGAAGCTGCACGCGTGGCCACGGAGGTGGTCCCACACCCCAGTTTCTACCAGCGCTTGCAGCTGGATGCAGCAGACAGTAGTCTGGCTGTGACCCCAGGGCAGCCAGCGCATCTCCTCGTGTTATGCTTAGTCACACTTGACACTTATTCCCCCCCAGCCCCAAAGCTGGATTTAATGCAGATCGAAGCAATTGTAATGCATTCTTCCTGCCCTACATTCTTGGTTTGTGATTGCAAAATATGACCTTTATGTGAAAGAGTAGTATGAAGAACGAGCATTGCTAAAACCCAACCTCACGTCTCTTCTTACAAGACACACACACTCCCACTCACTTTCAGGAGCTCCGCTTCTACCTTGTTCCTGGAAACTCAAAAAAGAAAAGACAACTGGAGAGCTTTGACTGATTTTTCATGAGATATTCTACTTTTTTTTTTTTTTTAAATCAAAATGAATTTTCTTCTTCCCAGATTTCTCTGACCTCCTCTTCTCTGCAGTGTGTCCATTTTAGCCAACCTCCACTCTTCCCTCTGGTACCCAACACTGCTCTCTTTGTCAGGGAAGGCGTAGGGAGTTCAGGTTTTCCCCTTTCCATTTCTCTTTGGACCTGACACTGCTTCTGACCCCTGCTCAGCCTCTGCTTTGAAGTGCTTTTTCTGCTCTCTGCTTTCCCACAGGATCGTGTTAACCCTCCTCCTTTCCCCACTCCATCAGTTGGCTTCAATAAGCGAGGGGAGCTCACGGGTACCTCCCCTTTTGTCTTATCAGCACGCTTTCACTTCTCGTAAAATCCTTCCACATAAAACAGTTTGGCAAAAAACGACTGCTGCAGAGGCCCAGAAACCACTGCTAAATGTCTCACGGGGAACGCTGCTAGCTGCGTGAGGCGAGCCAGTCGAATAGGTCTCGTGTTCAAGCCATGCAACTTCACAGCAGCATCTAAAAGCAAGAAACCACGTGCTTCCCGCTCCCCAAGATGACTGCATTTAAGTGTCCTTTTTGCCATGTGCTGTGAACAATATTACCCTTGCAGGTCTCCACATCTTTGCTCCTGCTCTATTGCAATTTTAATGAAAAAAAAACCCCATAAATTTGGACTAAGTATAGATGACTGATTTGATCCAGTCTCCTTGGTGCTACAGCTCCTAGCTGATGGATGTTCAGGTCAAAGCAAGAAATGGCATCAGCACAAAGAGAATAGTTTGGCTCTCACTTATTAAAGACTCCTGAAAGCTTTCCAGATCTATAAATATTCACATTATTCCCACAGAAGGGCAGAAAGAGAATGATTTGCATCCTTCTAGCTTGTTCTGTTAACACATTCCCATTTTTCAGTGTTTCCCAGTTGAATAAGTGACAAACATGAGGAAACCCCTGCGAAAGAAAATACATTTTAAAGTAAATTGCAGTGATATGTAGTTTCTAAATATTTGCAATGGTTTGGGGAAAATATCTCTATTCATCACATTAGTGATTTTCTTGCCACGAAATTAAAAAATTAAACATCTCAAAGTCTGAGTCTGAAGATCAAAACCAGAGAAAATTCAAAGCTCAGTAAATATTATAACCTCTTGACCACTCCATTAGTGAGAACTGAGGATAACATTTAAATAAGGATGCACAAACATTATTTTGCTCAAAAATTACGTTGCAGAGATAAACTGTAAGAGCTTGGGAATACCCTGGTTAACACAGCAGGCTGAAGGACTTGTACAGATCTCTTCTTCAATCTCCTAAGTATTTTTCATTATTGCTTACTAGTTTATTAATTATTTTTTAAAGGATCATAGTTACAAATTCCAACCCAAGCTTCTTCACTCACCACTTGAGAATAGTGCAGCAAATGAGCGCATTTCCACACGTGTATGTGATCCACATACACATGTGGCTTCACCCTACGTGGGAGCAGCATCTGGACACTGAGCCACAGCATTCAAACACACCTCCATGGGTAAGGCTGGGTTTAAGTAATCCCCTCCCTGACGTCTCTGGACAGGTTAATTCCTCTGTGCCAAACTGATGCAGCTGTAGAGGCAATAACAACCTTTCCCTGCTCCTACCTTTCTAACTACCTTGGGCATTTCAAGTGCTTAAGGCAAGCACTACCTCTTAGTCTACAAACATCTTTCACCTAGCACAAATGGGTGCTTCTCGCAGTTGCTCATTTTCTAGCTTCCATCATCATCAACATGCAATTAAAGGATATCTGACATGAGTCATTAAAAACCTACCCCATGAAGCTGTCCAAAACACAACCCAGTCAAGAAAAGGGGCTGAGAACAGCACATGTAGAATGTACAGCCCCTCACTTCACAGCGACCAGCCTGCTTATGTGCAGTGATGACTTCTCACCTTAAAAAAAAAAAAAAAACAAACAAAAAACCAAACAAAAACCCCAACGTACACCCCCAGTGCCCATTCAGCTAGCAAATAGCTCAAACAAATGGAAAACCTACTTCGATCTCCCCATAGTCCCTGTGAAAATCAAGGTGGCCAAGGCCACCAGTGTGGCTTTCCACATTCCCAGAGCTGCTCCTCTGCTCAAGGGCTGCTCGAGGCCCCAGGTGGCCCTCAGCAGAGTCTCCTCCTTCCAGGTACCTCAAGGATTTTAGCAAGGGGAATTCTCGTGGTTATGGAGCTGGCTAACAACCATCACTCATTTTACACTGGCCATTAAGCAGCCTGCAGGCAACCAGCATGTTCATTTTGCCTGGGGGAAAACAAGGTAGGGGAAGGAAACGCTGGCAGAACCCATATCTCGACTCTGTACACAAATATCATCTTGCACCCTCCGATCCTGGCTTCCTATTTCATTGCATTATGTCCTCGAGGTCTCAGCCTTGCTGCGCTGGACAGTGTAGAAGATGAATCGGCATCTCCCCCGTGCAACCTGCTGGGCAGAAGCAGCCATGTCCTCACTGGCAAGTTCAGGGCACCAGGTGAAGGCAGAAAACCTGTGGCCCTGCCAAGACCAAAGGGAGCTGTAATGGGCCGTACTCTAAGCCCTTCCACCACAGCATGAGAGAAATGGCTTTCAAGAACAACAAAGAGTATGTACATTTTGTACCATGTTAAAGAGGGAAAATAGCAACAAGGACAAGAAAAGCTTGGGTTGTGAAGGATGTTCCAGCAGAGGTGATTAATGGTGTTGAAAGAAACCCCAACTGTTGTTCCAAATTTCTTTCCAATCAGCCACAAAGTTACTCCCTTTTTCCTTTTGGTGAGGTGTTTTTTTTTTTTTTTTTTCTTTCTTCCTTTTACCTGCGTTTGATTTAGAGTGAAGGTTGGTGATTTGTGTTATGACAGCAAAAATAAAGGATCTGTGTACTATATGCACGGGGATTTAAAGCATTGCCTTTGATGGCTCATTAGCTGCATGTGGCTACATGCAACACTGCTCGACTGAGATATATTGCCCAGGATTTAATTCCAGAATAATTTCTAAGGCATTAAATCGAACGCTTGCCCTTTTCACCATGGTATTTAAATGGTACTTTGTATGCCAAGCTTAAAAAAAGAGCAGAGGAAACACAGATGCAGTACTGCTGGAGCGTGTACTGAACTTTGTTAAAATGTTAAACATTTATTAGAATTATTTCTTTTTTTTTTTTAAAACAAGATAGTGTTAAACCAGTTGTTACTTCAATTAACTTTCTTTGCTACAAGGGAGAAAGGAGTTGTTTTTTTTTTTTAAACTAACAAACAGCTCTCAGAACTAGTGAACAATATCTCATTTGTTCAGTAAGACTTAAAGACGAGAATCGTCTCAGGCTGGAAAAATAGATGTGCACATTTCTGTGCTGACTGAGCAAAATAAACCAGACAAAGCTTCTCCCACAGTAGAGAGGAGATCAAACCCCAGAGCTGAGCTGAAGGTCACGAGTCTTGCAGCTCTCCAGGCACAGCCCCTCCGCTGCTACTCCTGCGGGAGGGCGGCTCCGGTACCCACTGACCAAAGCCATCACGAGCTCTCAGCTTACAGCCTGGCAGGGAAGTCCCAGGATGGGAGCCTGCCTCCGATGCATGAAAGCAACCCTCCGAAACAGGCTGCACTCATTTACTGCTGATCTACAAACTCAGTTAAGACAGAGCGCCCTGTATTTTCTCATTTTCCCTCCATCTGCCTCGTCCCTGCAGTTTCAGGGATGCCTACTGGTAAAACGTGAGAAAGTTCACTTTATCCAGCTTACGGTCAAACTTTAATTCTGAAATGAAGCAAACGCCAAAGCACAATTTTGCTTGAACTTACAGCAGGGACATCTCTCTGCCCGACTCCCCTTGCCTGCAACGGGTCGCACTTCGGAGCTGTTGGTTGTGCAGGGGCAGCAGCCCAACCCTGTGCCCGCCTGCCCCGTCCCTTTGCCTTCAAGCCAGCCTTTATCAGCATCCCTGCGTCGCAAACACATCGACATTTCAACATTTGGTCAGGAAGCGTTCGTACAACACTAACATAGCTACTTGCACCATTTTATTTTACATGTGGTTACGTTTGGCTAGAGCTGGTGGTTCCGCTAGAGCCTGAAGGACAGAGGACATTACTAGAATTTGCACCTGGACTTGAAATTTAACACCATTGGGAAATGCATGCAATTACCTAGAACTGTGTTTTCATACAGCAAAACTCAGGACTCTACAGCAGTAATATGCCACAATTCAATTTCAGCTGGAAGCCACATTTTATTGCCTCGAATGTGGGACTTTTGAGCAGCCACTATCAGAAAAAGCTGTGGGAGGCAGAAGAATTTGTGCGCATTTTTGAGCCCATTTCAGAGCTCATCCGCCAGGAGTTGGGCTTTGTAAAGCTGCACCACAAACTGGCAGCTTATTCTGCACAGATGATGCAGCAAGGGGGACTTTCCTGAAAAAAGCAGAAGTTTTGGTTTTGTATGAATCTGTTCATCTTAGAGACTTCCCTTCTCTTTCAACTTTAAGATGGCTGCTAGACTGTCAGTCTGCAGACAGGTAGGTGAATGGCAGACTCCCACCAGCACCGCTGTCAGTCTTTTCCTAGAGCTTCACCCAGAGCCACCACATCCACATTTGCACCTCTTCATCCCCTTACCTCAACACAGGACTCCTCAGGGCCTGAGCAACTTCTCCTACCACGTCTCCTCCCTACAGCCCCAGTTCTCTTCCTGCAGTGATATTGCCCCATGGTTTCCCATTTACTAAATTACCCAGGCAGCATTACGGCTAGGCAGCATGCATGGGGTTTTATAATCACTCTGTTTATAAACACAACACTCTCCCTTCAAGCCCTTCTTAAAATGGTGTCTTACTAAGAGAAAAATACAGAATTAGTTTGTTGAGGGTTTTTTGTTTGTTTGTTTGGGTTTTTTTCTTCCTTAATTGCATTTGTTCTAGGCATAACAAGATCCTGGTCCTCAACATTATTGCAATACAAATAGTAAATAAAGTAATATCAGAGAGACACATAAAAGACCAAAATCCATCTCACAAAGACAGACTTTTATGAGGCATTTTAGTCCAAAAGGAAAAAAAAAAAATCCCCAAAAGTAATTTTAACCCTTTTGATTCCAAGAAGCTATCTTGTTTTGAGTCCGCTAACAAAACAGCATTAACAAAGGCACGGAATTCCTTCATGTGCCTGAAAATGCAGGCATTTCTGCCCTGGCTACCGAAGGAAGTGCAAAGGAACAAATCTATCCGAACACATGGGCTGCACCTGGCTTTGGCTTTCTGCTGTTCTAAGCAGCGGGGGTGAGCGCAGGGAGGCAGAGAAAAGGTTGCCCAAAGTGCTCTTTCTGGCTGAATTCCAGCATATATATAAGTTAATTGGGAAGGTTGCATTACCTGTAACCACTGTATAGCAATAGTTATCTCAGCTATTTAGTAACTAATGAGAGCTTTTTACAATTAAACCATTTTATCATGTACAAAGGTCTGAAAAGAGACCTTACCTTGCAGAGGAAGGCCCCAGCTTGTCACAAATGTGCAGAACTAAGGTTGGTCCCTAGAGGATGGAGTTTGGTTTGGTTTTCTAGTTGAGATTCATGTTAAGCATAAAACATATGCCCAACTTTTGGTGTACCCCAAATACCGTATGAAAGGCATTTAGCCCATTTCACCCTGACCGTGGCATGTTTTGACAGGAACACCGCGTGAAGGTACATAACCTGTGGTACATAGTGGCCCTGCAGAGTTTTCCCAAAATCTGCTATTTTATGCTCTTAAGTAAGGCTTCAGCTTCAAATACGCAGAGTGTAAAGTTTTGCTTTTACAAGATTCCATGGCACTAGTGTTTGGGGCAAGTGATTTACTGACATGAGGTCATCCAGAGGTTTAATTTGTCATGCATCTCACCCACACGCTTTGTTTCCCTCTTTTCATTCTTTCTTCGGAGGCAGCATGCTGCACACCACTGGTGGTGAAAGGGCCTCCCTTTGGACAGCAGCAATTCATTTTTCTCAGCTTCTCTCCAGCTAGGTATCAATGATTCCCCAGGATCTGCAAAGCCTCTTTAAGATCCTGTCAGAAATATGGAAGCCTCCTTTTTCCTACCGCTCAGTTAAACACAGCCTCTGCATTCAGATTACTCAGACCAATTTGCGCACCAACCTCATTCCTTCCCTGTTGATAAAATATTGGGTGTCAGAGTGTTTTAATCCAACAATGCAGCCACAGTCTCATTCATCTCTTAGGACGGAGGCAGCCCCCCACGAGCAGGCTTAAAGTGATGTCTGATCCATTGATGCCTTTACTTTTGGAAGCTGGATTATTTCAGTACTTAAAGACCAAATCCTCTCCTGTACCTTGCACCAGAAACCACAGCTGGGAGTGGAAGAAGAGACACCCAATAGATTTGGGCCTGAAGCGAGACCTCTGAAGGGTTTTGTTTTCATAGCAAACCAATCAGCTTTAAAGCACTTTGCACAGCCCTAGAAAGATCCAGGGTTGGACAAATACTTGACTGCCAGGAGATGATTTTTATCATAGCGGCATGCAGGAGGACAGTCAGTTCTGACATTTTCATGTTTATTCTGACTCACTCACTCCCGTAGCTTGCAGACTTGCCTCACAATGTCTCCATCCGCGGTGAAAACCATCACACATCCTCTGCCTCGGTACACATACAAAGCTTACGCATGCTCTCTCGCAAATACTAGTCATCAGATGGGGTGTTTTTAAGAGTTAAAGTTCCCAAAAGCTAGTGTTTTACTAAGGATGCTACTGGATCACAACCTGTGAGTGACCAGAAGCTCCAGTTATTGCTCTTACCAGAGTTCTTGCTGATCGTGCAGAGCCTCCCGTCTCCCACCACAGCTACTCTGCATCTCACGTAAAGTCATTGAAAGATTGGAAATCCGCAGAAAACAACTGCAGGCAGAAATGACTACTTATGTGTTTTACAAGGATATGCTAGCAGTTAGGACAAACTATCACATTACAAATATGCACTCGCATACAGTAATGTGAGCCATAAAAGAGATTAATTAGTGATGCAAACCTAAAATAGATTAATTAAAGTACACTAAACCAGGCATCATTTCCTCCACAACCTGCTTGATTTTAAACTGACTCACTCTATAAAAGTGTTTTCCTTTGGGTTTATGGTTTGCCCTTTTGTGTCCTCCTCCAAAAGATACTTTCACAGAACAGCCCAAGAAGCACTGTCTATACCAGCAAGGACTGGGCCCTTTATGGCAATATTTATTTTAAAAGGGGAGAATGACTACATACTTATTGATTTCGAGATGGGCTTTCAAAACACACAGAGGGGATTAGTACTCAGCTCATCCTAACGCCTGAACTCGTGTAGCTTCTTCAATTAACCTGCAGAAGTAATTTAATGATGTGTTTGATGAATCCCAAAAGTAAATGGTGGGCACTTGCAATGCACTCAGACAAGGCTACGGCAACAGAACACACACAGGCAGACGCCGGTGGCCAAACCCAAGAGAAAACCTCTACTGAGCCCTGAATCCTTTGCCCATTTGCCTGCGATGATTATGATAATATCACAGTAACATCTCAAAGTCCTCGCTGAGATGTGGAGCTGACATGTTAAATACCATAAAGAGACAGAAGAAACAAGTCTGTCTGGATGTCGAAGTGCTTGCTGCTCTCTAGAGAGAGAGGACAAATTGGAAGAAACCACCCCGTTCTTTGGGGCCGATGGTTGGGGAGGTAAAGGACCAAACCTGCTCTGTAACCTTTAGCCAAGGCTTTGCTCTCAACTTCAGCACGAGAGGGAACAAGGTCCAAGGTGAAAGAGGGAATCTGAACATGAGGGAGAAATAAAAGTCGCTCTCTGGAGCTGCAGTCTGCAAATCTGGGGATGTGCCACATCTCTCGGACGTCGGGCATGACTGCCTTCACATGCTGCTATCGCTGGGCGCTCTTTCGGCCTGTATCAATTACCTTGGGATGCCCTTTGTTGCCTTGTATGCCCACAGGCCATTGTATAGATAAAGAGGCAGTGAAATTGTTTCCACACTTTTTATTAGGGTAGAGAGAGACTTTCTCTGCATTCATCTACACTTTATATCCTATGGCTCTCTGCCACAGATTTGTGATAAGCAGCTCTTCCTTTCAGTTTAGTTTCTTTAATGTGAAATAGGGATAAAACAGTCCACTTCAGTTCCAAATCCAGCCAGAACATTTTTCTTTCAAAAGCAGTAAAGCAATTTTAAGATATTTCCTTGGGGCAGTGGATATATGAACTACAGCAGTCTCCAACTTTAAAATAGACTTCGTTTTAATTTTTTACTGTGAGTGGTGTGACATATACCAGTCACCATTATAGACTAATAAAAGGGAAACTCAATTTTCTGTCACAATGAAGATGACCAATAAAATTTTAAACTTGGACAACACCCATACAATTCTATAAAACCTGAGCAGATTCATAAAGCTCCCAGACCCTCATAGAGAACATTCTATAGGGGTATAAATTATCCGGCTTTACTGTAGAAGGGGTATGCTACATATCATGATACGCTCTTCAATGTTGCCTGAACTACCCTCTTAAAAGGTTAGGGATTGCTCTTCAGTACCATCAGGTTGTTCAGCAATAGCATCCTGCCTAGCAACACAAAATCTTCAGAGCAGAATGCATCACACCAAGAGAATACAAATAGTTAATTAAATCAAAGCCAATATTACTCCGTATACACAGAAGCCTGGAGGGCTCAGCTGAAATCACGATCCCCTCTGAAAAGAGAGAGAGGATCTCTGCCCTGCAGTCTCAGTAGAGAAGATGGGCATGGAGATGGGGGAAGACATTGCTTAATGGAGAGCAATACGGCAACTGCTTGCAGATGCCATGAGTCCTGTGCATCCTTTCTGAGATTGATTTCTTGAGTGTTAATGGGTGCAAGTCGTAGGAGCAAATTAGCTGGAGAAGGAGACCAGGGAAAAGGATGGGCAGAGAGATGGTGAGGCAGGGCAGAGGCATAGGAGGGTCATACCCACAGGCAGAAACAGGCTAAATATACTTGGCACTTGCTTGCCTGCAATGAGAAATAAATGCACCGTACAAAGTCCACTAGAAATCGGGCTGGCACCAAATAAAAACGGAGGTGCTGCAAAACAGGAGAGGAGTCACTACTGGCTGCTATAGCTATAAGAGCATGCTGGAAACCAAACTTTGGGTGGCAAAACAGCAAATCAACTTTCTGAAGAAGCTTTGAAGCGGCATGAAAACTAAAGCAAATAATCAGGAAGAATCTGAGTCCTTTGCCTCGGAAGAGGAGGAAAGGTGGGTGGTTGTCTGGCCATATGCAAGCAGGCAGGAGGATGACGAGCACCCTGGGGAGCACCCCAACAGTTAGGGTGGGCAGTGGGACGCAGTTGCACGGCAGATGCTCATCCTGGAGCGCTCTCAGCAGTGTGAGCAGCAGCTCCTGAGCCCTACTGAGAGGTCTGTCCCGACTGTACCTACATATCAGACCAGCTTTATTGCCAGCATATTTAGAGAAAAAGAGCCAAAATGCTTTCAAGCACTGATAAGAGAGGTTTCTGTGAGGCATGCCAAGGAGGCAAAACAATTACCATGTTTTGCTTCTGTCTGGAAATGTGGAAACACTGTCCAAACAGAAAAGGAAGAAAGGCCTCTGGGAGTATTGGAATTAGAACCCAAGGACCTGATTAAGGAAAACACTGTAACATGCTTAAAAAGCTTTGCTGCATTAAGGCCCAAATCAAGCAAGGTACGGATGTAAGGTAATTAGAGAGAGAGGATTAAAGGGTCAGATTCTTTCGTCATTTAGGAAAAAGGTTGCACAAAGTTTGCCATTTTGCAGGGCATGCAGAAGATAGAGGCCATTAGCCTGGGCAACCCAAGGATTTCTCCTGCCAGTTTTCCTCCTGCCTGCCACGTGGGGCTATCGGGGCTCTCCCATGCCGGATGCTCGGAGGTCCACACCAGATTATGAGATATGTTTGCCTCACAGCAACAGCAGCATTTACTCCAGTATAAATACTTGAGTATCATGCCATGGTTATACTGTAATCATCAGAAAACAAAAGTGCTCTTTTTTTACCCACAGGCCACTGCAGTTGGAATTAAAGGAAATACAACTGCAAACAGGAAAATGACTTCACTAACAAAAGCAAGACCGCGATTTAGGGTAGTCCAGTCTCAAACTTGTGCTCTTTCTAATAGGTAACACAACAGTTCTCTTCTGGTGGCGACAAGAATTTGATAGAAAAGAAATCAGTATTGTGGCCATTTTTGGAGCGATTTCTAGATTTTTTTTTTTTTTTTTTTTTTGAGGGTTGCATGTATCAAACAAATGTGTTTCTAAAAGCCTACAAGACTACAGGGCATACACCCTGTTCCCCTTCAACACCAGTCAGCGCAGTCCTTGCTGAGAGCAGCAGCAGTGCAGGCTGCCTGCCCGGCATCCGCCTGCGTGCTCCGGCCTCAACAGTGCGCTGCGGGCGCAGGGACAAGCAGGAGGGACAGCAGTGCCATGGGCAAAGCGTCACACGGCGGCGTGGCTAGCATTATGGTTCCGTCTATAGTGGGGTGGTCGGCATTTTTCTGCATTGCAGAACAGGACTGGCATTAACAGTGCTTAAAGGACTCGCACCAAGGGTCAGTCTGGTTCTCAGGACAGCAAAAGGCAGGGACAGGCAGCACTGAGCAGGCTTTCAGCCAAGCCTTGGTCTGACCCAGGCAGCACTTTCCATTTTTCTCTGCTGACATGACTGAAACGTTGCTATCTGCATAGTCAGTGCCATACTTCAACTCAGATTGACTCAGATATAATTCTTGCAATAATGGAGCAAGACCGCATCATTGCCAGGATGCTGATTCATTTGAAATGGCAAATGATGGACTGGAGAATAGTGAAATCTGGGAAGATCTGAAATTCTTATCTTTCATACATCAAGCAATCAAGAACTGTAACTCCTTAATTCTACTCCTACTTACTCATTTCCTTTAATGCCATCTTTTCTTGTCACAAAAGG
The DNA here is from genome assembly GCF_000690835.1 of Fulmarus glacialis. NCBI lineage: Eukaryota > Metazoa > Chordata > Aves > Procellariiformes > Procellariidae > Fulmarus > Fulmarus glacialis. The sequence goes on from NW_009198214.1 coordinate 94,273, forward strand.
TAAAACAGATGTGAATTCAGGAATTTATGCTTTAAGTCACTATTGAAATGTTCACGTTCATTTATTTTACATCTCTAGGCATTGAATTTTCAGCAATAGGCCTGCTATTGGATAAAACTAAAAATTAATGATGGAAAAATATTCAAGAACACATGCAAGAGGGTAGCACTTGCATCAGAAACAGATTGACAAGGGAAGGCTTAATCAGAGAAGCAGAGTAGGACACAACAAACGTATCCAGAAAACACGTCTCCAAATACACAAGGATAAAGTATGCACATGGTCTGCTGGACCCGGCTCCCCTTGGTCCTGCTGCAAGCCACAGATGTGAGGTGGCAGGAAGATGCTGAAGTTGCCCAACTTAAGGACTCCCCTGGAACTAATACGTGTCATTACTGAGACAGATAATGGTTACAAGTCCAGCTCTGTCAGTACCAAGGGGATGCCAGCACCCTGGTCACTCAAACTAATCCACTGATATAAAACAGTCACATACAGGATGCAGCAAGTGGTCAGAAGCAGTAGCAGCCATTGATAAAAGATTTTTGTAAGAGAAAGATAAGGAAAAGCCTTTTTTTATAGGTATTTGTACATCGTTAGGAGAAAAGGAAAATAAAATACCAGACAAAAGTTTGCTGATAATTTAAAAACAGAAGGTTAAACATTTGCTTTATCTGTGGCTGTGACACTGAAGAAAAATCCTGCGGAGAATTCAAAGTACGCCTTCTAAATAGACTAAAAAATAAAAATGCAAGACTGATGTTAAGTATTTGCAAGCAAGGGAAAAAAAAAAAAAAGATGCAAACCTCTCAAATTGGAAACCACATAGGCCCCCAGGAATCCCCTCCTGAGAAGTTTTATTGGTTCTAGGTCTCATGAAGTCCTTACAATTTCCCACTGTACGTATGAATGCAAATAGGTCCAGGGGGTGCATTAACAAAGGGCATCATACCAGCCCGAGTGATGCCATTGCCTTACACAGCGCGGATGACGGGTGCTGTTCCGACTGCCTTCCTTAGGAAGGCTGTTATTGTATGAAAACAAGAATTCTCAGCATGGGCTTCGCAAGCCAGTGTCGAGGAGCTGCGTCTTTCCTTTCCTGCTCAGGACAAAGTACTCTTGGTAAAGCACAGCTGAAATGGGAGGAAGTTTCAATCAAAGCATGGGAAAGAAGAGCTTTGCTGTGCAAGAGGCTGGGATGCATTGAATAGAAAAGGCAGGGGGAATAACGAACGGCTAAACCAGCAGAAACAAGAGGATGCATTCAGCTCCTGCAGACAGTGTTTCACCAGTGAGATAAGGCAAAACGACTGGGTTTTGTTTTAACTTGTTTGGTCCCCAACCAGAGAACTATAAATCTAAAGCCCTGGGCAACATGAAATAAGTTGGTGTTTCCTAGTTTATTGAGCCCCTTGCTAAAAAAATGAAAACACCAGGAGAGACCCAGGCACTCAAGCAGAACTCCTCATGATAATGCATAGAGTGTTCAGTATAGAGGGTAAGTTGCCAAAGGAGGTTATCAAAACCAATGGATAAAGACAATTTTAAAGACACATCTGGACACTGTTATGACAAGAGCAGTTTGCAGCACACAGGCATAAAGTTTTAATGAAATATTCTTAACAAGAGAAACTTGTCAGTAGAGAAAAGGCCATAATTCCTTATCTTTGCAAGCAATACATCACTGAAGCCAAAAGCTCCCCCCTAGGAAATGCCAGGCTGAGACGGCGCTGGCAGAGAATCAGACCGCAACGGCCTGCTGCTGTTGCAAGCACACCCCTTTGGCATCAGGGAGAGTAAAATATTTTTTCCCTTTATTAGAGAGGTATTTATTCACCCTGAGGGGTCTGTTTCCCTCAGACAAGGTGTTAGCACCAACTGAGTGGGCAGGAAGGAGACAGCGTAAGGGGCACTTATACATTTTCATTCTGACACCAACTCACAGACCAATGGAAGGGGATTAAGTGGAAAGAGAGGGATGATCTTATCAGAAACGCAAGATGAAGGAAACGACTGAACAACAGCAACAACAAAATATCAACGTGCAACAGCTCTTCCCAACCCCAAGCATTGTCCAGAAGCCCCAAACTTTTTGATTTGGCAGCCAGAAGCAAAGCTATCCCCGGAGCGCTCATGGAAATAAGAAAACATCTGGTTTTATCCAAATGCAGGAGGAGATGCATCCTGCAGGCACAGTATATAACGAATTCAGAGTGCTCGGGGCTTATGGACCAGCTCTTCCGCTGAGCTTGCTGCCTGACCTAGGCAAGAACAACAGCTTCCACAGGCAAAGGCTGGACCAAAACCACTGCTCAGAGCGCAGATGCTGTGATCCAGGTCTGAATTTCACAGGCGCTTGGTGGGGAGGGGAGGGCAAGGTGGGGGGAAGCCCCACAGCCTGCTCAGCCCCTTCGGGAGGGTGCATAGACCGTTGCAGCTTTTCCCAGGGGGTCTTGTACTGCTTATGGGGCACCTCTGTCAAACTTTGCAGAACAAACCCATCTCTCTTCCAGATCTTCCCACAATTACCCACAGCTTAAGGTTTGGGGTATGGTGGAGATGGCCTCAAATCTATCAGATAGCTTGAGCCTCCTCCTACACCTTTTTTTTTTTTTTTTTTTCCTCCGATGAGCACTTGGGAAATCATTGTTGTCGACTGAATACCATTATAAATCATGTATTACCATTTTTCAGAGAACCACTATAAATCAAACCCCTCTTTCAGAGGCAAAGAGCAGAGCAGCACTCCAAACCACACAAATAGACCATAGATCCCAATATACCTATGAACTTTGGAAAAAATTTATGTTCACCAGGAACATTTTTCACTTGGGGCAGTGAGAAATCCATATGCCCTTTCCGTGGGTGTCCTGGGACGTATGAAGACAGCAGCCGGACAATTCTTTGGGGGAAATTCTAGAGGGTATTCCTCCTTAAAGAGACATTCCTGTAAATAAAGGAGACTACTGTATATCATCTCCTACCCAAGGCAGACACTTTAACACAAGCACGAGAGGCAGGACTGCTCAGGCTCAGAATGCGAGTTAAGTCCTGGGAAGGGATCTGGAAAATGCCACCACTGACAGCGGAGGGGAGTGAGGGGAGGCAGAGAAAGGTGATTTTAAATCACAGAAACAGCAGACTACACATAGACTACATCATGCTGTGGCAGAAGAAAGTGAGGGGCACTGGTGTTCAATCTTCATCATTGTTAAATACCGGTTTACCTCTCAAACGCGTGGCTGCCCTGGGCAGAACTTAGCTCAACTTCTACCGTCAGCTGCACACGCCAAAGGCTGGAGTCACTTACAGGGCTCACAGTCTCCTACTTATTGCACATTTATTCAAGGTAACAATCTTTTCCCGCCACTTCAGGGCACCATTCCCCTTCCACAGACAGAGATCGTCTAGCTGGAAGGTGACCTTGGTAGGCTCAGCTGGAGTTAGCTAGTCTTAGAAGGAGAACATTATCTTATTAAAATTACCAGAAGTTTATCCCTGTGGCTTTCAATAATCAGTCCAGAAGACACTTTAGGCCCTAATGCTACCCTTCTTAATCCTGTTGAGCTGCATTCTTCCTTTGCAATTGAAATCCTTCTTCCACGCAGGAGTAGCAGAGCCAGAGATTAATCCCCCCCACCTTCAGCCACCTAAATGCAAGGCATTTAGTGAAAATGGCAGTCTGTGCTCCTGCTCCAGTCAGGCTGGAAAGAGAGAGAAGTCTTACATACGTGAGTTTCTAAAAGACAATGAATCCCACTATGGAAACACCTCTTTCCTGCCATCGCTTACAGAAGATGCTAGCAGCTTATCGTTGCAGGACTGTAACACATAGTAAAACACCCAAAAAACTTTCCACATCTACTGGAGTTCAGCACACACTCAGTTGCTTTGTTAATCTGAAGCCCTAAAAACAAAAATGTAAATCACTTCACCAGCACAACCCCCCAAAGGCCAAGTGACTCCAGTTTGTTCCAGAACAACAGTCTGTACAAATCTAATTAGATAATTTACAAGTTTTACAGCAAAGCCCCGAGTCATCTGTAAAACAAATTCAGACCAGTGTCATCAAGAAAGTTGCAAAAGTTTTTGAATCAAGAGAACATAATCATAGTCTCGGGGAACAAATTTCTTCTTTGACTTACAAACCAGACTCCTTTTCATGAACTCCCATAAGGTGACCGGTAGAATCAGTTTGACCTCAAAAATTGAGGTTTTCCATGCAGATGTAAGTTAATAAAAAAAAAGTCATCAAAAGAAACGCTGAGAACAGACACCCACAAAGCATTAGCGGCAGTATAAAAACCACATGAGGCCAAGCAAAAATATGATCTACTAGTTACACAAAAGCAATGCACACAAAAAGAGAAAGCTGGAGAATCCTGATACTACATTTCAAGCTGAGACTGCTCCACGCATATCAGGAGGTCTGTACAGAGAAAGATGATCATTTTAAAGAAGGCGAGGCACTCCAGTTTCCCAATACTTCCTCTAGCAACTCCATAGAGAGGGTTACTCAACCCTTTGCATTATTGCGTTCACACACAGGAGCCTAGAAAATACTATTCTAATAAGAGTTAGCTTTCTGCCTGCAGCTCAGGCAGGAAGGGAAGAAACTGCACTTTTAGATGCTCCAGTTGCCCAAAGATTTAAAAGCTTCCATTTGCAACAGGATGACTGCTTAAGTTAAAAAAGAATGGGAAAAAAAAAAAAAAAAAAAAGGAATTTGAGTAGTATCAGAGGTTTCAGATTGGGAATTTAAATACATGGTTACTGTGGGTGTTCCCTTTCCTAAGAGGAGATTTGCATAGCTGAAGTTTGGCATGTCTCCAAAATGTTTGCTTCGCTAAGAACACAGAATTACTAGAACAGCCTGTGGTGTGCCCCCACAGCAGTTAAGGCATTCGTCTGGAGCAGAGAGTTAGGCTCAGCCTAGCTTCTGCTTGGCCAACCTAGGTCCAAAGAAAAGGCATGATGTCATGCCCTGCAAACCTGGTTCTGGGTAAGCTGTTGGGCTTTGCCTCCCTGCTCAGCTCCAGACTGTCTCAGTTACACTGCCTTCAGCATCTGAACCAGCAACCTTTTTTTTTTCCCCACTGCTTTCTATTTATATTGCCATACTTATGTCAGTCCTCTAAAATTAAACATCCGCTATTTATTTTCTGCAGTACCTACAGCATTACTTAGGAGTCAGTACAAGTAGCAGAACAAAAAAATTATGCCCAAGATAACCTATGTAGAAAGCTTGGGTATGGCCTTCTGTTTATTCACTCTCACTAGGAACTAACTAAAAACAAAACTGCAGTGAAGCAAATTTAAAATGCCTAACACATGAGTAAATGTAGGTAATGCACTGCCATCAAGTATTTTGGGGGTTTGGGTTTTTTGAGGGTTTGGATTTTTCTTTAAGTTTAAAACAACATCAAGCATGGATTAGCATTAAAGTATTTCCAAAATAACAATATGAGATAGAGTCTAACTGAAACACGTTAGAAATAAACACTAAGTTTTTGTTTAATTGCTCAACGTGACAGCTTCTTGTACAGTTGTCTGCCGGCGCTCCCTACAAGCACCAATCCATAACCTCAAATATTAAGGTATCAAAACTCATTCAGGCTCAGTTCTTCCCTCGGTCTGGATCCCATTTGTGGGCTCCAGATGTCAGCACTGCCCCCTTTCCAAGGCACACATCCCAACCACATGCCCTCAGCCCCGTCAGGATGGAAACCCCCTTCCCTCAAGCGGGCATCCACACAGCTCTGCAGGACAAATCCGGACGTTTGCTTCTGCTTAATGCTATGCATAAGTCAACATTTCTTTTGTGTTTCTGTTGACCCACAGTTGGTTTTGTTCCCTTTACAGTCAGGAATCAGAGTTTTTAGATACAGTCTTGTTTATTAGGATTCCCGTGGATGGGTTTGCGGTAAATATGTATTCTTGTAGATACTCAGCCGTTAGGGTGATACTACATTGGAGTAGCCCCAGCCTGCTCATGATTTAACCACCCTTCCACGATTAGAAGCAAGGTTTTAATGAATGAAAAGGAAGAATAGACTATGTCCCTTCTTTTTAAAGGCACTAAAACCAGGCAAGCATTAAAAATAACTACATAACACAACAATTTCTAGCAGAAATAGTTAGTTCTCTTACAAAGGTAGCAAATGCATATCTGAACATGAAGAAAACCATATTCTCAAAACTGCTAAATAACTATGCTTTTGCCCCCTTGTTAGTGCGCGATTGCCAACTTTTATCGATCTTAAAACATCCACCCAGCTAAACTAAAACATAAGCACACCACTGCTACAGAACAATAACCAGCGTGGGTTGGGTACAATTACAGGGAGTTTCCTATGAGCACAGTTCACCTCAGGATACAGCATTCAACCCAGCCCTACGTTGTGCTTAAGCCTTTTGAGACAGACAAAGAAAAAATTCATCTCAGAAGAGCAGAGACTCTCTTCAGCCTTAATAGCGGGTTACATGGAGATAAACACGTAGTGTAGATATCCCACATCCCAACAGCGTGGCAAGGACCCCCAGTCCATCCCAGCTGTGAAGATTTTATTGTATCTCTCAGATGGTTCACAAATACCCAACTTGAATTTTTTTCAGATCAGTAGAAAAGGCTAGACTTGTTCTCAGTTGTTTTTCCTACCCTGCCACAGTACTCGTATTTCATGTCCTTAGTGTATTTAGCACTAACAAAGCCTTTCAGATGCCCTTCTGGTCGACAGAGAGAACAAGTTTTCTATCTGACCAGTGATTATTACCTTGCCTTCCAGGGATGTCACGTCATCTGCATCCCCCAAGGAATAGAGGGCATATTAGGTACGTAATCCACACTTGCAGAAAGAAGCATTGCAAATACCTTCCACTCATTGCAAAAATGTAGTATGTTGCAGATAATTTAATACACAGCATAGTAACTGCTTAGAAACAGTTCCCCAGCCTCACCTCTTCCACTGCTAGGACCACTCCAAATAAATGGAAGTCCTGCTCCTGACAGAGCTGGAATAGGAGGCAAGGGTCAATAAACCTCAGTCAGGGATTTCATATAAGATAATACGCATAAAACAACATAGCTTTGGCTGATAAGACCTTGCTACAAGGTCATACAGCAGAAAAAGTGTGATAGATTCTAATCACAGCAGAGCAGATAGATTTATTTCTGTGGGATCTTGTGAAATATGGTCATGAACAAAGCATATCAGCTTGGCCAAGTTGTTAGAATGAGCATCCACAACAAAAATCGAGCTTTTACCTCAAAACTGCTGTTTTGAAGCAAATATAGCAAAAAATTCACACTTTTGAGTGAGAACCAGATGAATGAGAACTAAAATATTTGTGTTGAAAGCTTTGGGTGCAACTTTGCAACAGAAGTAAAAATATTTAA
>NW_009198215.1:0-4809 GCF_000690835.1 Fulmarus glacialis
GTTCTCCTCAGGCATTTTCCTTCCACTTTGCCTACGTGGGAATGAACTGCTTTCTTCCACCCATCCCTTCATCCAGCTGTCACAGAGGTGCTTCATGTAGTGTAGATTTTTTTATGAAATGATGCTGGATCTTAGAAAAAAAACACTCAAGAACTAGCAAGGCATTTATCAAATATGGCGACAGGAAATGACATTCATCTGAATTAAATTCACACACACTATCTAATTCAGAAAGTCATCTGGCAGCCAGAATATCAAACATGTTGAGGAATGGGGTTTAAAATTCAAGTACTTAATTCTCAATCTTCTAAGGAATTGCATTTAGGTAGACTGAAGGAGACTTAGGATGACACAGAGGACCATCGGAGACTAGACTACCACAGCATTTTAGGTGACAAGAGTTGGCCTGAGGCTATTATCATTTCTTCATGGTGCTAGAAGTGTACAGCCTGGACACTGAATTTTCAAGAGGTTTAGGTACTTGAAATTTGATTATACATGATGGTTCTTTTATTGATGGCTCAATTTTTTTTTTTTTTTTTTTTTTCCTGAAATAACATAATTCTGAGTCTTAAAAAACTTTTTACTATAAATAAGCCCTAGTTTGGGGTGGGGAGGATGTTTGGGAAAAGGTGAATCCTTCCTATGCAGGGCAGCTTGGGGATGGTCCAAAGACTAAAACCACCTGAGTGGCACACACAGTATTACATGCGCTATCAAGAATGCACTTAGCAATTTCAAATTTAAATGTGCCAAGTGTGTGAAGATAAATAAACAAGAAAATGCTAAGAGCAAAAGTTCCCAGGCATAAAACATTCCTACCCTCCCTTAAAAAATTGTACCAATGAGCACTGCAAAGAAATCAGTAACATCCAGAAGGGGCTGATTTGCTGTTATGTTTGCAGCTGAACACCCCATGCAAATTCTGCTCCAAGGTCTTGGGTCAGACGCAGCATCTCTGTCCCACGGGGAAAGAAAAGTCCCACAGTCCCATTGAAGAGTTTGACTTTGATTTCAAATATTTCCTAGAAGCACAGAATCCTTTCCTCCTGCCCTAGGATTGGGGCTGGAGACCACTTCTTTCATCTGCTCCCCCACCATGTGTGATCACTCTCATCATGCTAAAGGCTACAGTTTTCTTCAGATACTCCCCCTTAACCCCTCATCCCCCAAAAATGAAAAGCAACAACAAAACCGAAAAAGCACGTACAAACACAAATACACGCATAGAGACAGACACACATCTCTTCTGGAGCTGTGTCTAACTTGCATTGTAGCTTCTTCATTGCCCTGCAGTCCTTCTGCTCATGCTGATTTGCTTGTGATTTCAGTACTTGAAATAGGGATGAGGTGCCAAAATTCTGCTCTTGAACTTTGGTATTTTGTTCATATTGTGTTTACATCTCTGGAAACTTGAAGTATCCACAAATTAATTGCTGCTTACAGTTGCCTAGATGCTTAGCATCGTTTAGAAACCTTTTAAAAAGACATAACCTTCCCTCTCTCCAGACAGAGAAGAATGATTAATATTAAAATTGTGATTGTTATTTTGAACTAACAAGTGGCATAAGTAAACAGCATGAAGTGGTGGAAAGCATTAGTCAAATTTACCACAGCGGCATTGTTTACAGACATTTGGTCAAGCTTTTTAATTGAGAGTCTCTTGCAGTAAGTATTATAAGGCTACACAGCAGCCAGCCTTGCAACAGGTTGTTTCATTTGCTGCAGAAAGGTGTCTGGTTTGGTAATGACAGTCTGTAACTTAATGTGCAGTGAGGTTATCCCTTTCGATTATTTTTGGAACTTAAGAAGACAGTCATCATTTGGAAGAAGAGAGTCATCATGAATGCTTTTGAGATGGGCACAGATCTGGTAGTTGTTTATGGTTTTTATTTATGTGTTTGTTTATTTTTTTATTTGTTATTCAGCAAGCTTCTCATCTGACTTTCCTTACACTTTATCTGCCAAGCACAGAGATGGGATGTGTATTTCAGCAGTGTAGGAAAAAAATGCAGACATTCAGCCTTGCTGGTGCAAATAAATTCATTTCATATTCAAACTATTTTTACAGAAGGAGACCAGGAATTTCAAGAGTAAATCAGTATCTACACTTGAATGACTGGCATGCCTATAAAAATAGAATTTCTTAGTGTTTGAAAATTTCTATTAAGTCCCTTTCAGCTCAGATATAAAAAAGCCAAATGTAGACAACATAGTTAATGAAGCCTATTTTTCTTCTCTTTTCATGTGCTTTCCATTAAGAATGGATTTTCAACCATATTCTTGGCTAAAAATTAATTTCTTAAGCAAGCATCAAGCCCTTTTCATGGAAAATCAAAATCCACTGTCACCTTCATAACCAAATCTCCCTTGGGTTTCTGTTCAGCTTTAAAACCTTCTTTCTGCCATTCCTGTCCAGACTGTCTGTAATGATAATTTAGTTATGAAGTTAACCTTTTTTCTTTTCCTTAATATTACCTTTCAAGCCCAACTAACTTTCTAGCTTTTAGAAATGCTAGTATCTCACAGGAAAAGCCTGCTAAACAGACTGACACAGTGCTTAGCCAGCCATAAGTAAGTCGTTAACACATTTTGAGGGAAAACAAGTCCTTCCCCCAAAGATCTGTATTGTGAACTGAATTTAGCAGTTAAGATCAAATTTCCATATATTGATAGCGTATGTTAGACTGCCATATGAAAAAAAAAAAAGCATATAATTTGATTATACTGGTTCCAATTGAGACAGATGGTAATCTAACATTTTGAGATAATAGCTGACATTCATGTTCCTTTGCTTGTGACTTGGAAGGACAGCCTAATAGGGAATATAAAATTGCCATCATTGCCTTCCTCATTGCCTTTCTCTACCTGAACATCTATTTAAAAGCTTCTCCCAGCAGTTGTGGAAAAAACAAAACAAAACAAAAAACCCTAAACCAAACCAAACCAAACCAAACTAAAAAAAATCCAGTGGGAAGTAATTAACAAATTAGACAACTGTTCCTCAAAATATATACTTCAGTTCTCAGACTCCTCTCTGCCTTGCACCATTTGAAATATAAATCACTTATATTGTGATCACTTATATAGTGGATGCAGAAATACTACTCAAGGATTTTAGCCTTATTTACAAGCCTTTTAAAGATCAAAGAATTATTTCCAGCCTTGAGGCTTATCTCTTTTAAAACTTCCATTTCCTATTAAAGAATACTTCTGCAGAGCGGCTGATGTTCTATCTAGTATTCATAGCATTGTAATAAAAGGAATGTACGTCAATAACAAATAGAAGGGAAAAACCACTTTTTACCTTTGATAGAGAGAAATATATGTAATGATTAAAGTTTATGCCTCCCTGCTAATATGCAGTAGAGACAATGTGCCCCCTTAGTAAGGTGGTGAAAAGTGAAAAATCAAAGGTGAGTTTGGTTGGACTCATAAAATGGAGCAGGTATCTGTGATGGAAGGTGTGGGCTTCCTTTATCCACACAGTGACATTGTCTTTCTTGTCAAGGAAAGTAATGAGAAAGAGATGATCTAACAAGAGCAATGAGATTTTGATCAATCAGTTCTGTCCACTGGCCTAGCTGTTGAAACAGCACACACGCAGTTTGGGACAAGCTAAAATGTGCTCTATAAAGCAGATAGAAGGGACCTGGGGTTAGTGCAGGAAAAGCTTTTTAAGACCAAAGACTCAAAATGTTTAGCATATCAGGGTTCATTTACTTCATTCTTCATGCAAAAATGATGATTTTTAAAATGCTGCTTCCTTGTTTTAATAAAATGATAGACTGCAGTATTTAAAAGAAGAAAAGAAAAAAAAAAGCTCAGTTTCACCCATCTGCTAAGACACCAGCAAAAAATGCAGATCATTTCTTCACTTCATCTAGCCTAAAACATTTTTTGAATTAAGAACAGAGGAAGTAATATTTAAAATCTAAATTAAAAAAGTAATAATTTAATTAAGGTTTATTCTGTCTTTCTGATTTAATATGATAGTTTCCTCAGCTGTCTCTTCCAGTACACTTTCTGTTTTGTCTGTGCCACAGGTTTAAAAAGACGCAGTAAATTTACCAGGCAGACAAAAGGAGGAAAATGTAATCTTGTATAAGAGTACTTAAGTTGTAACATGCCTACATAGACACAAGCAAAAGATATTTTACAAAGAGAGAGCTGATTCTATAAATAAAAGAGCCCATATAGCTTCATTACCTAGGTTACTTCTACAGGGCTTGCGATGTATCACTGCTCAGAACAAATGTTAACCTTTGCAAGAATGTTAGAAATACTTATGTTCCACCTCCTTAATGATGCACTGCATGTTACTTTAGATATAGTTACTGATAAGAGTTCACATTTACCTTATGTAAAATTACCACGGAGAGTTATGACAAGCATAACCATAAGTGCTTGCGGAGTTTTGAGCCAAACCATAGAAATAAGACTGTTTTCTGGGTGGACTACTGTAAGAATAACTGACAAGCAATAACATATAAAAAACATTTAGAAGCCAGTTGTTCTCCAGGGTCTAGATGCAGACATCTTTGTGTTTGTGGGCTTTGGGTATTTTTTTTAAAAAGCAAGTATGCGCCCAGATTTGAAGTGCTATTATTTTTCTTTTAAGATCAAGTTTTAAACCTTGAAAAAGTAACTTGAAATGTAGTTACCTAATAACCAACAATGTTTCTGTAGTTTACAAAAAGCATATTTCTTAGGACTTCTCTAAAAAGAGTAAGAAGTTAAATTAGAAAAATTTAATAAAATATATTTCTTTTAATCTTTCATTTTGTCTGAGCTATCAAAATTTTCTTT
>NW_009198215.1:4822-5721 GCF_000690835.1 Fulmarus glacialis
TTCTGTGAAATACTGATGGCCCTGTTGAATTTCTGTAGTAGCTAGTAGAAAAATTAGAATTTAAACCTATATTTTTCATAAAATAATTTAACATGAATCTTAAGTTGAAACAAATCTTTAGATTCAAGTAGAAGAGACATGACAGTGAAAATCTTTATTTTGAAGTAGAAGTGACATGACAGTGAAAAAAGCACCTCCTGATTATTCTGTGCTCTTAACTATGACATATGGCTCATACAAGTATTTTTACTGTCCTTTAAAAAAAATGGGATTACTCTATTTTGAGCAGTTCTACTTTATTTTCACTAAGTTTTGAAAAAATTGCAATGTACAAGCTAAAGAAAAAAGAAATAGGCGAACTGGAGTTTTCCAGCATTGCAAACTTTCATTTGACTTCATTTTTCTGTGTATAAAATTATTTGTCTTCTCATTTCTATGCAAAAGAAAAATCCCAGTTCATATATAACAATCCTCCTCCTCAAAAAAAAAAAAAACAAAAAAACCAAAACAAACCCAAACCAAACAACCAAAACCCAACCCTTCAGAAATTCAGTATTCCCCTGAAAGATTGCTGTAAGCCAGGGAATTAAGCTGAATGATGCTGTTCATAAAAGATATCTGACACATTGTGTTACTGACTCCTAAACTGTTCCTTGCAGCTTAATGAAACTGTATCATCTTTTGGTCCTTTGTCGAAACATATTTGTGTCCTGTGGTGTTCACTGTGAATACTACAGTTTCAGTGAGCCTGTAGAAATATAATGCTTTGGTGTCAGTCAGTTACTTTGAAATCACCCTTCATTCCAGCTAGACTGGAGTAAATTATTATTAATTTACAAAATCCATCGAAAATAACGTTGATAGCACGTGGACAGGAAGGAAAGATAATGTACTTATCC
>NW_009198216.1:0-10849 GCF_000690835.1 Fulmarus glacialis
TATGATTCTATGATTCTATAATATAAATACCTCATCCTAAAGTACTTGACATTATTTTTTGAAGACCAGCTTATTCCACAGGGAAATGGATTGCACCTGAGAAAGTAATATACTGGTCAACATTATGCAAGACATCAAAGAGAATCTTGAAAAAGCAGTTGTAGATCTGCCAACAGCATATGACATTCTAAAACATCAAAAGTACCTTGCTAAAAATATGCCATAATGAAAGATCTTCCCTTAATATGGCTGATTCAATCCCTATTTGATGCTTAAGTTACCTAGAATAGTGTAAGGCATAGATCTTATTCTGGAGAAACAAAATGACTTACTGAAGAAGAGTGTAGTGACACCTACACAATTCAATCTTTATTTGAATAAGCAACCTATCCAAAAGCTTCAGTAACATTCCAATAGCTAATAGAAGATATTTTTTGCATTACTATAATGTGAAGAATTAAACTCATATTAAATGAACACTGAGCTTTATGTCTATATAAAACACATGACCACATACCTCAGACCCAGTGATCTAGGATGATGTTTATTCCACCCAGCTTTAGCCACATAAAAGCTGATTACTCAGTCTATTCAAAAGGAATTAGTCTCTGAAGTTGCCCATCTCTTTCTTCATTTACTATAGAAGAATCATGGATGGCTAATGTAAACTGACCAACTGATTTTTAAAAGGCTGAAGGTAGGTGAAATGATTTGTGCCATGGGAAAGCATTCACAAGGAATTTTGGATGCACAGGACAGGCTGAGGATACTAAACATTCAATAAATGTATTTTCAATGGTCATCGGGTGATCAAAATCATAAGAAAGCCTTTTGCCACAATTGGACTGTTTAAAATCTGTTGCAGACTATACAGCTGGAAATGAGGCTTTTATATCTCAACATTTAATAAGTGATTGGAAACGAATGTTTGTGTTTCTGAACACTTATCTGCAGATCTGAGAAATAATTGGCTAAGCTAGAGACATCAGAATCCCCTCTAAACAAATATGAGTAGGACAAAAGGTAATATATTTAAATGGAAACATTTTAATTTAACCAATTTAAATGGGGGTAGGGGAAAACAGGTCTGAGATGCTCCTGGAATATCTGTATAATGCTGTGGGGCTGATCAGATTTACAGACCAAGTCATAACATGCACCTGATTTGGAGAAAATATATAATGGTAATAGAAAGATGTCAGTAAGAAGACTGCAGTGTATTTATACCCTCAAGAGTCTGCTCCAGTGATATCTCTGATATAATAATAGACTAATATAGAATCATATGCTAATACTCTTACTCACATTTCCCTCAGTTCTTTCACAAACTAAACTTCCCTAGGCATTCATAAGAGTTGTACCTGAGCAAGGACCAAGCAAAGGCAGAATCAGCAACTCAAGAATAAGTAATTTTAGGGAAGTACATTGATTAGCTATCTCTATTCTTGTTTAAACATATTCCTGCTACATTGTTGACTGAGAGGATTTGCATATGAAAGCAGAATGTGTTCCACTGTTGAGGAAAGGGTGAGGTGTTCACTGTGTATTTATGGAAAATAAAATGTTAAAGAGTGACAACCAGCTCTGAAACTTAAAGGGTAGAAAGAAAAGAGAGAGAGGGAGAAAGAAAGAGAGATAGAAATCTAGCAGCTTTTGACAGGTATGCATAAATCTTCCTGAAGGGTAGAGTCACCTGAGGAAAGAGAGTGTGAGACACCATTAAACCTTAAGAGTTTTGCAAGATTCCTGAGGAAAACGTGGAAGTTTGCAAGGCATAGACTGGCACCTCCAAATGCAGATTGAAGAACATCAGGGAAGCTCTTGTCTGTGAGGTATTTGGGTCAAAGACCCAAGGTTAAGAGTGATGCCTCATAGGGTCAGAATTGGTAAAGGACAAAGTCATGCCTTCCCTGGTTGCTAAACAGGTACTGTTCATGATGGACTGCTGTTGCAAACCTTAACAAATCCAGCATTATTAAGCAGTAGCATTTAAATGTCCTGCCTTATAAGAAACTGGACCAAACAATTCTTACTGTCGTGATCCAGCCCCAGCTTTCTAGGCCAATCTTCTTACATGTGTAACACTCCTGGGCTGAGTGACGAACGAGAGTAGCTATAGTTCATCTGTGTTGGAAGAAGATAAACAGCTTGGCATCAGCTTCCCACAAAGGCAACAACAGAGTAACGTATTGAAAGGAGAAAAGGGTTTTATTTACCTTTCATCCTTCTATCGATCGGTTGCAATTTTCATCTTTGAGTGCAGTATTTGTCCCTACATGGCTCTTGGTAGAAGGTGAGGAAATGTTTGCTTCTGGTTTGAGGGTATTTTTGTTTGTTTGTTTGTCATGGAATGGAGCAAAGAAGAAACAAGGAGGGCTTGGACTAGGTGATGTGGCTGTTAATTGCCCACTTTGCCCACTTTCTCACTTTAGTGTATGCTTGTGGGGACAGCCAGAAAGGCAGCATTGCAATCTCTTCCCCAGTATGCAAAGCTTGCCTAAGGATACCTATAACTTGTTTGTTCCTACCTTTCTTAGATGATGTTCTTGAATAGCACCTGAATGATGTTATTTCACCTTTCTTCACGAAGTTCACTCCTTGTGGAAACCCAAAACAAAAGAACCCACTCCTGCCCTCCACCATGGACTGTATTTCATGACTGATGATTATACACAGTGATGATAAATCTGGAAAGGCAAAAAAGACAAAGTCAATGTAGAATCAGCCGTTAAGAAGCTACCTAGCTCTAGGATTTGGCTTATGTTTGCGACATTTTTTCCTTCTTAAGAAATGAGATCTGTGGATAAACCAAAGATTAGATAATTCCCATTTTCTCTTCTTGTTGTTGTGATATCAGACAAGATCATACTAGAAAATTAATAAGGAATTTCAGAAGATGCAATGCTTAGTAAATTATTTCCTCTTTAGTTCACAATGTCTTTAGATATTCCTTACTATGACTAACAGAAAAGTGGTGATTTCATGTCATATTCATACACATTTGGTCACTTGGTCTGCTCAGAACTATTGATGTTAATCTGAACCAGTCATGTTAACTTTATAAAACAAAAAATAAAATTATCCTATCCTTGCATATCAGAGGAGTTTCCATGTACTGCTGCAGAATTGAATCACCAAACATCTCTACAATTCCAGCCTTTCTTTTTCTCTACCAGCATCACAGCTGCCAGGACAGTAAAAACTATAAATAGAAAATAAATAAAAAAGAAAAACATGCAAAAAACCCCAAAACCAAAACAAAACTTATTCCCAAAGTACAAAACTCAGGTCAGTGCTTTCCTAAAGTCTTAAATGACAAAATGGAAAAAAATAATCCCACAATGCCCCTTTATACTTCTTTCTTTAAAATAAGCACAGTCCACCTCTGAGAAAGAGCTAAATCCACAAAAAGACACAGAGAATGATTCACCTCAGCTAATTTTAGGTGTTTATACATTTTATGTTTATTCTTCAGCTAGTTTTAAGGTTGCCTTTATACTCTATGGAAAAAAAAAAAAACAAACCAAAGAACCCCACATACTTTAAGAAAACAGTCTCTTTAGCTGACATATTTTGGATTTCTAGCTAAGAATAAGGTGTATTTTACCCTAAAAGTAACTATTTCTATCCTTTGCTTCTTAAGAGAGCCAAAGGATCACTAGCTCAGGGGTAAGGTCTACACTTAATCAGATGAAGTCTACCCTTAGCACTGGCAATATTGATAGTGGTGACATTAACTGAACTCTTACAGCTACCACCAGATGCCTTAGCTTCAAGGAAAGCAAGGTCTTTATACAATGTTTGGGGAGAGATGAATAATAAGAATGGGATCTTCAGAAGCTAAAATGTGAGTGGTTTAGTGAAAACCAAGAGCACTCTAAAAGATTCACTTTTCCATTGTAATGCGAATGCCTAGCTCTCAGCTGAAGATTCCCTTTCTCTACCTGCAAACTATGAATTTTATCTGAAATTTGGATGTCTTGTTGCTTTTCTTTCCTGTAAAGAAACAATACGGAAAGGAAGCGCAAATGTACGCTCTCTACCTTAAATGTTCAGCAGTTGTAACACTTCCCTTGAAAAACCTTTCTTTAAATACCCAAAGTATTCAATTTATGAGACCAGAACTCTCATACCTCACGAGGGAGAGAATCTCCACTGTGCGATCAGGTATTCGTCAGTGCATTTCTATCTTGGTAAGAAAGAGCAGAAAAAGGAAAGAGAGAAGGACAGCAAAAGAGAGGCATAGAAATCAATGAACTAAGAAGGAGGAAGTGCTAGGTACCAGTTCCTGCTGTATGAAATACTTCATTAATATTAAGTATCACTTTTGTTATTTTAAAATATGCTGACTATCTACTTCTGATCAACCCCAGTGGGAAAGATAATTATCAACCCAGAACTGCCAAAAAAGTGTTGGACAGACAATTTAGAGGCTCCTGGATTTATAAACATTTTCCATATCATAGGCCACAGGATCATAGCATAATTTGGGTTGGAAGGGTTTTAAGGAGGTTACAAACTCCTGCCCAAAGCAAGGTCAGCTCTGAAGTCAGACATAGTTTCTCAGGGCTTTATCTAACCAAGTTTTTTCCACAGATTTGCTCCTTGGCCAGTCTGTTCCCAGCCTGTGCTGCTGAAAGGAGATCTTCTTTCACAAGTGTAGGACTTCACATTGTTGAGTTTCATAAGATTACTGTCAACCTATTCAGGTCCATTCAAATCTGGGGTTCCAACATCTTGGATGACTGTGCTGGGCACATCAGTCTTGGGTGAATGAGGAATGGACAGGCAGAGCATTCCTATGCTACCTGCTGAAGCTCACAGGTCAGACAGGAGACAAGTTTTCATGTAAAATCTCAGGCAGAACTGAATTGTCACCTTATGGGATGACTAAAGAGACAAGGTGGTCACTTGCCAAGTCCAAATAGGTTGCTCCCAAACTGTAAGACAACCATGTGGGTAGGAAATAGGCAAAATGCCAGTGGTAGCCAAAGGAAATACAGCTTATTGTTACTCTAGAGACTAGATTTTAGAGCAACCTCAATGCAAATATGAGCAATCATCCAGTCTGTGAAATGTGACTGTGTTGTCCCCAGGAATCTTCTACATAAGTCTGATCCAACAAGCACCATCTGAAAATGCTGAGCAGAATGGCCTGTATAGAGATAGACTTTAGCCAGATTTCAGATGACTAAATAAAATTGTCTGAATGGCTACTTTAAGGCATCTAAGATCTCCCTGAGGCTGGCAGATATGATGCAGGAGCTATAGGAGGTCTATTTCTGTCTGGATTGGTGGCTGGAGGCACCTCAATCAATCTCCTGGTTTCAGAATCCTTCTAGGATCTAGGCACAGGCTGGGATCCTAGGTAAATAGCTATAGGAGATCCTTATTTTTCATATATCTGCAGGTAGAAACCAAAGTATCAGTGTTTTTGAGGTTTATAGTATTAAAGCAAAAGTTAAATAGGCATTCTGAGGATCAAAAAGCACTTTGTGAAGTCAGTGCTGAGTTATTTGCCCATTCCTATGAAAGAAGCCTGTCAAGGACCTGAAAACAGATCTTCCAAACTTCATTCCAAGGCTTCAAAAGCCACACACTTCCCTTAAATATAATAAAGCAGATAAATAAAAAGCAGATAAATAAAGCAAATAAAGCAGATAAATAAAAAGCAAAACATTGCTGGTTTCATGAACTGAAAGTTTTAAAAGGCTTCCTTTTATTCTATCTGGGTCACTGCAAACAACCTTAACTGTTTTTTCTTTGTGGGAAATAAGTGTGAACTCACTGGCCATTGTTTCAAAGCAAAAAGTTTTAAATCAAAAAGGAAAAGAAGAAAGACAAAAAAAACAAGTTCAGCAAACTTTTATAGTGCAGAAGAAGAGCCACTAAGCATACAGCCGTGTGTTCTCAGAGTAAATGACATGCGCTTTTTGCTCTGGTGAGCGATCCATATTTTAAATGTCCCCATATACCATTATCATGCATAACAACCTGTCACTATTATTCATGTCTTTCTCCCAATATCCATATTTTGACATTACCACTGAAAAGATCCAGTGTGCTCAGTGGCTTCTTAAAAATAAATAATTGAAAGCTACTGTAAATTACATTAAACCTCGACATGGCTGACCCTCTCTCGCTTCAGTCCATTGCTATCTCTTTAAATGTATTCCCTCCTAAATTATATTGTAATTTGGAGGTGCTGAAGTCTTAAGTTTTTTGACTCAGATGTAACTTCCTTCCCAATGCATAATTCATTTTCACTTTGTTCTTGGTGCTGCGTGTGCAGTCGCATTTTTGGCAGCCAAATGCAGGCTGAAATCAACAACTCTGTAAAGGGTGAGAATGAAATCAGAATGGACGGCTTGGCGGAAGAAATATTAAGCATGTCACAATGTTTTGTACTCTATCTTGTGAAATGGAGACAAAAACCTCAAACAACTGTGAGTTTAAAAGGAGAGAATGACATTTAAAGTCTGAAAATTATCCACTGCTGATGTCATGCTGTTGTTGCATTTAATTACTTTTCACATCACATAAACTGATGGCTTCTGAATGTTTTTATGCCATGAGATTTTTTGATGAGGAACATAGTCTCCCACTTTTCATTTTCTATGGTGGAATCAGTCAGTCAATCTCTGTAGACTCAGATGAGGGCCACCAGGCTTATCTGATAAAAATGAGTGTCACTAACTTTGGAAGAGTGACCTTATTTTCTGCAATAAGATCCCTGCAGAAGTCTTGAAGCTCCCGTAATATTAATATGTTATTGGGTCCAAATTTCAATTGGTTTAGGTCAAAGTAATTTTGCCAGCTTATGTTGACTGACACTCATACCTTTTTTAGGCTTTGTTTTTATCTTTTCATCATGAATAAGTAGTACTGATAACAGACTCATTCAAAAAATAACATCCTCCAGTATTATAGTCTTCTTAACATGTAATTATATCTGCATGTCAGGCAGTGGAAAAGACAGCAAATTGGACAGAAGTGCGGTTGTAACGTGATGGATCAATGACAAAAACATGTCATATTGATATGCATTCATGAAGATTTCGCATGATCAAGCATAAAGATGACAAGTTTTTTCCTTATGAGATCACACAGTGTCTCAAAGAAAGCTAAAGAGGAAGTTGTAAAACTTCAAAACAATCTAGGAAAGTGAGGAGTATAGAAGGAAAAATTTACAAGAAGATAGTAAATGATGCAGAGATAACATGTAATGACTCAGGAAGACTTATATAAAACCAGTGAAAGGGAGACGTGGTGGATAGGGATAAACTATTGTAAGGAAGGATTAAGGATGGAAAAGAAAACAAGGTCCAAAAGGCAAGTGAGCCATAGAAACCCCTCTCTCCAGCGAAGTGTACTTAGGGGCTTGCCATTTACCTGAATAGTCATATGTCAAGACATTATAAACAAGCATTCCTGTATTATTAGAAGTGCATGAATCTTCCTGGGTGAGGCTGATAATTTAAAATGACTACCATAACCTGTGTGTCAGTAATGACAGCCCACCTGGCTAATATGATCGTTCCTTTTCTCACGTCTTCCTTCCTTGCCCCCCAATAAGACTTTGCTTCTATTCACTGCAGTATGTTCAACCTTTTGTTCAATACTTCTGAAGCGTGGCACAACTGGGTCCCTCGAGAGCCGATTCATTCCTTAAGCGACCAATGTCTTCCTCCCACATCCCTCTATCCCTGACCTGTCTTACTTCATCACAATATTAGTTGAAAGGATAAACAGTCCCTCAGCAGAACTCAAGATCAGGATGTTCAGTGTCATGAGTGACCCGCACCTTTGCTTTTTGTCTAGGTGTTCCTCAGTTCCAGTTTATGATCTTTGCTTTTCCCTCCTGATTTCTCACTATCCATCTGTCCCAGCATTGCACCTTGTGTTCATTGTTATACTAGTGAGGCAAGCGTTGTTTGTACGATAACACCTCCCATCCTGATCTGCTCTGGTTTTTTCATGTTCTTCTGCAGGACTAGAACAGCTGGCCTGAGGTAATATGCCAAGCCCCTTAACCTCGTATTATTCAAATCTCTCCCTAGGGGACTAGGAAAGTCTGTGAGCATCCTCCACTTAAGGGAATCTTCTTTTGTCAGTTTATATGGTATTATCTCAGCCCTATTCCTCTTACTAGACAGAAGAAGCCTACTGCATTAAACAGGTCATATTTTCATTGAGCCTGTTCTTCTGAAAAGACTGAGATACTCACCCTGACTCATTAAGACAAAGAATGTGAAGACAAAGAAAATAGTTCAAATGGGACATTTAACTAATCTCCTTTTAAAGCTCTAACAC
Organism: Fulmarus glacialis; assembly: GCF_000690835.1. NCBI lineage: Eukaryota > Metazoa > Chordata > Aves > Procellariiformes > Procellariidae > Fulmarus > Fulmarus glacialis. The sequence goes on from NW_009198216.1 coordinate 8,314, forward strand.
AAAAAACTCAAAGTGAATTACAAGGAAGAAAAGGAAAACATATGAAATAGAATCTACATCAGTAGATTTTGACAGCTGCGATATTATAGGCTGAATTAATGTTCCATAAATATACATTGGGCATTTCCATTATAGTAATGTCAGCTCTCATTGTCAGTCGAACAGGTGCCTATATAGTAAACCACATATGACTTCTGAGCCATACCTTGAGTTGTATTTTATGATATAAAATGATACTATTATATGATGGGATACAGCCAGTTTTTAGTTTTTCTACTAATAATATATACTAAAAAAATCCCCACCATCACCCCAAAAACAAACAAACAAAAACCACAGGGGACAAGTTTGTTATATTCATGATACCATAGCATATCTTAAAGTGAGATGATGTGATGTGGAATGATCAACAGTATCATTCAGATCAATAAATAAGTAAACAGAGAAGCCCATTAGCTATTTTCAGTGCTATCTGTAAGGCAAAACTAAGATGAGAAGCCAGCAGTTAAAACACCAGGGTTTTTTCAGATACTGAATTGGTGTTGGCTAGGAATGATGGCTATGGAAATAATTAGAAAAGTAGCTCCAACACCCAAAAGGAAAAGATGTAAAAATGAGGGAATTTCTGAATTAAAAAGGCATGGAATCACTGACTGCCTGTGCCTGGATAAAAACTGGAATACACTTTTTGTGAAAATGATATGACTTTTTTTCCCCACCAAATAAAAGTAGATAAAATTGAGGTTTTGTTTTATTTTGTTTTATGCCATCTTTTTTTTTTTTTTCTTTTCCCTCTCTCTCTCTCTCTCTTTTTTTTTTTTTTAAATTTGGGACATGCAGTTTGTCTGGACACGTGGTACAGGAGAACTTTGACGTTAGTCTACCCCTCGGGGAAGCATTAACTACAGTGTTTGAAAATCTCTGCGTATCCAGCAAGAAACAACATAACAGATGGGTGAGTTGGTCACAGTAGCAAAGACTTTTCCTTGCATTACCACATCACAGGAAGCTTCTGAGAGAAAGCCTCAACTTCACACAGCCTTAACTTCAAGAGGAAGAGGAATGGAATTTTTCACATCCTTACATTGCTTAAGAAGCTACTCAAAATGAAATGTCACAGTTCTCCTTAGCACAAAAGTAAACGTGGGATATAATTGTTTGTCATCTTTTATTTAAGTTATGGTTCTATTCAAATTTCAGGCATGCTTAATTTGACCACAGCCAACTGTCTAAACAAGCAAGCTTCAGCACTTCTACTGCATCAACAACCAACTTAATGACATCAGCATACATTTTTACATGAATTTTCTCTAGCTTACTGAAAATGCTATTTCCTCTGCTCACTGCCATAGGCTAGTTACCTGTAGTGAAGCTTAGTTTCAGATACACTGAATATAATGAGAAAAACTAGCATCAGACACAAGAATACTGGCAGCAGCAATCTATGGGAAAGGCTGTCTTATCACAATTCCTGCCTCAGCTTTCCATTTTGCAGTAAAACTGAACTGAAAAAAAACCAAATGAAAATAATAATAAAAAAAAAACGGTGATGGAATAGACCTATTAGAAACTGTGTTTTCAACACACCAATCCTCTAATGAAAATGTCATGATATTGTATAGGTTCCTAGCTTTAAGACTGGATCCAACCTACACTGTTTGGACAAGTTCAGTCCTACTAACTTGCTTATGACCATAAAACAAATTTAGTAGTGAAGCAGGGAACAGACACAAGGATATCTGCTGTCTGCAGTCATCCACTTTATCCATAAAAGCAGCTGTATTACTACAACAGTCCAAGGAGTCTGCTATTACCAGGAATTCAAATTAGCAAACTACAAAGTTATGGAAATAACTTCTCGGCCTGGCCTACCCATGTTTCTTTCTCCTTTTAGCCCTACGTCTTCGTAAGTTTTGCCTGCCCCAAAAATCCTTCTGTTTCCAAAGTAGTTACACTGTTGATGCTTTTATAGACAGCTGCTACTTCCTCACGTGCTCATCAGAGTTAAGCAGAATGCATCACTCATTTGATTTCTTTCTAATTAATTGAGACTACAGTGATGTGTATAGGTACTAATATCAGTTCTACTGATTCTGTTTCATTCAAAATCTTGACGGTAAAACAGCCAATCCTGAACTGAACTGCTGTCAAATAATCCTACCTTAGTTTCTCTTTTCCCTGAGTGAAAATAAAGAAATTCATGACTCCATACAACTGTAGAAATAAGAAACCTCAGGGACTTTTTCAAGCTCTGTTCAACGTATAGTGTGGAATTCACTAAGTGACCTCAGAAAAGCAGACATGGCCAAGATTTGGGTCTAAATGTGTTAAATGCAAAGCTTTGATCATTAAGCAACAGCATTCTTGACAGATCACTAAAGCCTGTATTTCTCGGAAGGGTCTCTCAGAAGGCTCAAGTGGAAAGTTATGGAGTAGCATTCTTCATCCAAATGCTGTAAACTTTTTGGGTCTGTATGCTAAGATATAAACACTATGAGAATGGCCTGCTTTGTGAGGGTTTGAATATTCTCTTTCC
>NW_009198216.1:10880-15680 GCF_000690835.1 Fulmarus glacialis
AGAATAAATGCTCTTTTTCACCATATTTTTCAGTATCATCTTTTGCTCATAAATGTGAGAATAAGGTATATTTAAGGGTTATACCAACCTTCCGCATGTTAAAAAGTCACTGTTTTCTTAGTTTATGCTCATTAGTTCAGCCCTCCCTAACATATGCATTATTTGTACTATCTGTTCTTCTTAAATTCAATCCATCCTCTGTGCCAGATGCACAGAAATTTTAAAACGTATTATATTCTCCCCTGTCCCTCCCAGCCAAGTAGGGGACTTTACTGCATCAAACACTGAATTTACTGAGATGAAAAGTTAGGGTAATATTGGTCCCGAAATGTAGGTGGTAATGTTATCTTTTCATAGCTACATATACACCTCTCTTGAGGAGATTTCTTTTAGCTTAAGTCTTGGAGACAGTGCTTTTGAGTCAACATTATGCTGTGATAATTCTTTGAAACTTTATTTCTTTATATTAGCACCACTGGACAACATCCTTCTTTGAGTGAAACACCATCATTTACCAGTAGCTTATATTCAGACTAGTCCCTCTAGCACAATTCAGAAACACATTTTCTATTTACATTTGTCTCTCCCTGCTCTCATTTCGCTTCCCAGAGCTTTTCTCCCCACGCTGTAGTAGGCCTGAATTTTGATGAGGCCAAAACACAAAGCAGTCATCATGAATGACTTATTCAGATGCACAACTTTTAGCATACTGCTGATTCGGTTACTACACCAGTCAAGTTCCCTGACTACTCTTCCTGAGATGTAGCAGCTCCAGAAGGATTTGGAGAAACATTACAATAGCCTGAAAGTTGCATTTGTTCTTGCTTTTGCTGTTGCCCAGCCCTGATTAGAAGAAACATTCCTGTTAGCTAATTACTTTCACAGCAGTGACAGATGGACGAAGGGTGCATGTGCTGGAAAAACAGAGAGGAAAAGGGTTAATGTTGCAGATCACCTCGTTCCCTTTTTATTTAGGTTCCTCTAAAGCTGTTGATTTAATGGAGTGGGGCTGGAGCAGTGATTGGAGAATCAGGCCCATGAGGTTTAGTGACCTCTGGGTGAAGGCACTGCAGGTGTGTGGCTAACAAGGTACTAATTGGGTACCAGAGTGAGGATGAAAGCAGTTACAAGCAGTTGGTCAAGAGGCAGCATTGTACCCCAAAGAGCTGAGAGTGCTGAGCTTTGTGACTGGGAGGAGAGGCAAGCTGTACTCCCAGCTGGTTTACTGCTGAATCTTGCGCTGTGAGTGTCTTCTGCGGGAGGAGCAGCCTTTCGTTGGCACCGCTCCTCTGCGCTTTTCATGCAAACTGCTGAATCTGAGAGAAGTTAGACATTTAATTAACGGGTGCGGATGTGGCTCAGTGAGTTATGTTTTCTTAAGAGTACAGATACAGAGACAAAATCCTTCAGTGAGAGGATGCAGATTCTGCATCTGCCTTTCTTCTCAAATCTTAAGCATGTTTCGATGCCTTAATTTCTCTGTCTTCTCTATTCCTGCCTTCCCCCATTTTATTTTACATTGTCAGCTCCGTGAAATCTGCTCCCCCTTACTCCTTGCTGTCTGTATACAAAATGCCCACCTGCTGATGCAACTTTACCATGCTCAGGAGTCCCCTACATTTGAAATCAGCAGAGAAGAGAGAAAATAAAGGTTACAGGCAGGAGTCTGAAGGTGTATTTCCAAACTGCACATGCTCAGGGGTGAAAGCAATGCTATCATCAGTAAGGCAGCAGCAAGAAGAACTGTAACTGTGTTTTTGGAACTCCAACTGCTACAGATCCTTGCTTTTGTTTCCCTGGTAGATTGCTTGATTTTAGAACAGTACTTTTTGCAAGGAAAGAAAGAAGGTTCCTGCTTTGAGACTGTACCTCCATGATAAACCTGGCTTATACAGAATTTTCATTTAAAGCTTGATGCAAGATTTACATGCCTCCTTCATAATGCAAATTCCTCATCCTTTCCAGTCAGCTGCTTATCTCTTTGTTTACTTTTGCTTTGAACAAAAGATGCGATATTGACAGCCTTGTCATCTACAAATGTTTAACTTTCGAGTAACTGGGAGTAAGGGGGGAAAAAAGGCAAAAATAAATAACTAATATATTAGTGGGAGTGCTTGTAAAATGTTCCACTGTGGGGTTTTGTTGGTTTTGGTTTTGTTTTTTGTTTTTGTTTTTGTTTTTTTTTATGAGGCATCAGCTGCACTTTAAATTGCTGCTAAGATGAATGGAAACTAATAGGAGATGTTCCTGAAGTTTGTTTTCTAATCAGATCAGACTGGATCTTATTAATAAAAGTGACTACTCTGAGCAGAACTGTCTGTGGCTAAATAATCAGTTTTGTTATTGAGAAGTGATTAAATTGCCTAAGGAAAAAAAAATATAAATTACACCTGGTTTACTAAGATTTAAATTAAGGGGCTTTTTCTTCCCCCTAATCAATCTATCCTGAATTGCTTTTCTGGGTTATTTATTTATTTATTTATCTTTATTCTTATTTATTTATTTAATTTCAGGCATATTGTTTATTCCACAACATGCAGCTCTGTTGAACTCTGTATTTCAGACTGAATTGCAAGGAATACTGACATCATTTGCCTCCATTTAAATGGTGGGAAAACTGAGGCACAAGGAGGGAAGATGTAACTAGGAGCAACTGTAAAGTATGAGTTGACATAAAAGTGAAGCTTAAACTATACTGAAGAAAAGGAGTAGTGTAAAAATATCACTTTGTGCAATGGGCTGCAATGGGCAGATTTTTAAACAATGGGAATTTTTTTTTTTTTTAAAGAATATTTGCATTATGTCAGGAAAAGGAAAACAAGTGATGATTTTCACACAGTTCTGGTAGCTTAACAAATCATCTCAGTTATCTTTGTTGGTAGATTTGCTAGAAGGTAGGACTTGGGATAATATACTTAGCACAATTGACTTCAGAGAAAGCCTGAACTCTTCCTTTCCTTCACTTCAGAAAAGACAATATACCAAAGAAATAGACCATAAAGTATATTCTTCCTGATTTAGATCCTGACTCGGCACTTAACTTCAACTGAGTTATTAAATCCTTTTGATTCTATCATATGCTTAAGTACTTTGCTGACTTGAGATCTTAATGAGGCCCCCTGCAATGGTTCCTTGTCTGTCTCTGGTGGAAGTTCTGGCTGAAGCTTTAGAACAGGAGAATAGGTGGCTCCAAATTCCCATTCTGTTTTTCAGCTAATTTTTCCAACTTAAGAACATCCTTCCCCAGTTCAGGCTTGATTGCTTGATTACAACACTGAGTGCACTGATGGCACTCCACAAAGAATGTTTCATAATTAGCAGTAAGGATAAGCGAGACAACATTAAAATAATAGTTAATGGGCACAGAGCAACAATGTTAATGGGTCAAATTCTCTTCTTGCCTTCACAGTGCAGCTGAGAAAAGTTTACTCATTTTATTTCTCCTACTTCAAACTGGTAATTGCCTATGTTAAACTCAAGACATCTTTTAGTACAAAAAACCCCTACCTTAATTAAGCATAAAATACTTCCCCTAACTTACAAACTTTACAGACCAAGTCCCCACCTCCCACAGCAACAAGTATCAATTGTAACAGTCTCCATCACTATTCTTCTTGCTGTCACCTTGAAGGGACAGATGAACATTGTGATGCACCGTGAAGGAGGTGAAATTCAGGTCCCACAGGAATGACTTGAGGATCTCACTGAGAAACTTTAGTGGTCCTATTCCTGATTAACCATGATGTTTATATATGAGAGGAGCTCACCTGACTCCTAGTGTTCACATATAGAGGAAAGGTCTCTCAAATAACAGGGTTGTAATGCATTCAGGATTTGATTGAGTAAAACCAGCAACTTTTATTTGATCCAGACAGAGACTGCAAATATGCAGGACTCCAAGACTGTAAAGAGTTGACTTTGGAAATAAAATTATTTACATTTGGGCTTTCAAAATGGTCTGGGTTCTCCATATCAGGTATAAGCTACCTAAGGGTGTTGGTCTGGGACTCTACAGTAGGGTGCATCTCCTGCCATTGCCCACTGCACTCCACACAAGTACTCAGTCCCTCTCAGATCAAAGGCATCTCTCTAGCTACAGCGCAGAGCTGCAGTCCAACCTTGAGGCAATAAAAATAACAAAAGGCAAGAGAAAAGGAGGTAGCTATTTTCCTGACATGAACAGGTGGTCAGAGGCATTCTTATGACCCCAATGTAACTCATTCTTCCAGAGGTAGTTGCAGACAGTTTCTAAACCTTCAAGCTCAGAGTCTTTTTTTTTTTTTTATTACCATTTTTCCCCCAGCTTTTTATTTCATGTACTTAACCTGCCGGTTTTATTTTTAGTTCCTTCTACTAGCCCCCCCAGGAAGCCCAGGAATAAAATACTCTAAGTGAGATTCCAAACAAAAAATGTGACAAAACACCCCTTGAACCAAAAAAAACAAAAAACAAAAAAACAAAAAAACAAAAAAAAACAAAAAAAAAAAGAAAGAAAGAATAATAAAAAAAGAAAGTACATGTACTCATTTTATTTTTTCTTTTTTGCATTTAGGTGGTGTTTGACGAACTTGAGCTCAACAAGTTTTTATTCTTGAATTTTCCATGTGTTTAATCCCATGTGGCATATGGAGGGCACTCTAACTTTGATGAACAGTAGGATACAAGACCAAGAGACTTTCTTAATATAGTTGTGATTTTGCCAGTGCATAGTTATATGTCTACGTGCGTAGTTATATAGAATAGAATCGTAGAACAGTTTGGGTTGGAAGGGACCTTAAAAATCATCTAGTTCCAACCCCC
>NW_009198216.1:16350-25079 GCF_000690835.1 Fulmarus glacialis
TGTCCCAAAGGCGCCCACCTCTCAAGCCCGTCAAGGTCCCTCTGGATGGCATCCCTTCCCTCCAGTATGTCGACCACACCACACAGCTTGGTGTTGTCAGCAAACTTGCTGAGGGTGCACTCGATCCCACTGTCCATGTCGTCGACAAAGGTGTTAAACAGCACCGGTCCCAGTACCACCCCCTGAGGAACTCGTCACTGGTCTCCACAACTAGTGCACATATATATGCAATATGTATGTATATTAAATATGTGTAATATATACATTGTGTGCTCAGGCATAATTTTTATATATACATATATACATATACATAACTTCTGAACTTTTCAGGCAAGGGGAGGACAGGGGAAGAAGCATGCTTTCCTGTGGTAGTGTTTAGTTCCAAAATGAAATATTTCAGTGTTACACGCAATCACTGGTATTACAGTCCTTCATCTCCATGTAGTGTTCAGGACTGTAGTTTTTTTATTAGCCTGAGGCACTGAGATGGAATAAATGGGGGGATTTGCCTCTCATGTTTCCAGAAATTGCCTCCTGTTCTTTCTCCTCCAAATGGAGGCCCAGCAAGTGTGACACTTCATAGGCAGCTGTTCTGAAGAGGATCAGGATATAACCACTTCCTCTCAGGCTACTGGACACCAAGCAAGCATTTGCAGAGCTCAGTAGGAAAACATTTAAATATCCTTTTTTTTCTCTCCTGAATATGTGAATAATGGGTATATGGCATATGTCCAGCAAGGTCAGGAAGTGTGTGTACCCGTAAATGCTACCACTGCAATCCTCAAATTTATTTTGGGTGAATTATTCTTTACACTATAAGTCTCAAGATGTCAGGGACAAGTAATGGACTGTGAACTTTTAGCACATCTGAACTGCTACTAGCGGATATGAGCCCTGATCTCTGAAGATACTTGGTTCTCAGTTTTTATTTCAGATCCTCCTCTACACCCATCAGTCCCACCATTGCAGTGGGAATAAAATGGGATAATGACTCTATTCCAGGGCATTAATGGGCAGAACATGTTTGCAATGTGTTTAGCTGCCATCAATATTAATGCACTCATTTGAGGGGCAATAAATTGATAGAGTGTGGCCTTATAATGCATAAAAATTGCATCAGCTTCAGAGCTGTAATGGAAAATTCCTCCACGAATAGAAGTAATTGGGGAAGGGGCTTTTCCTAAAGTCATTTTATTTAGCATTTTGAATATTCAATGCTGGACAAGATCAGTCTTGCTGTCTTCCCTTAGGATCTCAGTGGGACAAAATCTTAGGGTTGTTATGATGTAATAAAAACATTAAAAATAACAAGTGAATAAACTGTCTTTGCTGTTTCAGAAAAGACGATGAGAAGTAGTTGCCTTCTGTAATGACCAAGTTAGAAATAAATGAACTATATTTATCCCCAGCTTTATTAGTCTGAGAAAATGACTGAATAATGTCCTAAAAAAGAGCAAACAGTGCATTAAGACAATTATATATCTATTTATCCACCTATGCCTTCCTCTCACTTCCAGTCAGGAGATGTCAGAACATCTTGTTGAGTGATTACTTGGGTTGTATCTATATTAGTAAGTTAAATATTACATTTCTGTGCACTGAATGTGATTGTCTATACTGTTGTTAAAAGTATTCCTGGCCTGGTTTTGGTCTGAACCAACTGGTACACTCCTAAATAGTTCCTGTTCATCACTGATCATTAGCACATGTTAAAGACCCAACAGGTAGTTGGAAGGTGGTCATTCTCTTCTTAGGGCTGTGTGGATTAACAGCTTGAATGCGAGTCATTTTGTGCTTTTTCGCCTCTGTGATGGAACAGTCCCAAGGATTTATTTAATTTATAGCTATAAACATAGCCATCAAAAACTTCTGTGACTAAGTCATTTAAGAGCTGGTAAAAACTCTGCCATATTTATTTACTTAAGCTGGAAAGCATATATATGTCGTAGCAGGTTGACAACGCTATTTAAAAGAAAAAGAGATATGTAGAGATTAATGCATCAAATCATGTTTAAAGGTATGTACAAGATAGGCAGAAGGAAGATTCACTTTCGTGTATGCTAGCACATGTCACTCATGACTGGTAACACCTCTTTCAGGCTCTTGAACAGGAGACCAGTTGTGACAAATGGCACTTTGGTAAGATGAGAAAGGCTTGATGTGTGCCACAGAGGGCTCACCAAAACAACACAGTGCCAGCAGATTCAGTCTCTGAATTAAAGCATAGCCAGTGTGAGACACAGACTGATTTAAAGCATAGATGTTATAAGGCATGGAGTTAGGTAAACCTGCCAAAAATAAAAAAATAAAAAAAATCAAGTCACCCAGTGGGTTTTCCTGCAGGCTAATTTAGTAATAACTGGCAGACACAGTCATAATCCAGACTGCAAACCACAAATAATAAATAGCAGACACCCCCTGCTCCCTCCCGAAAGAAAATATATAAGACTCCTCATATCTTTTGATTGATTCCCCCTTCCATCAGCACCACTCCTGCCGTGTCAGAGCTGAGCCCTGATCCAGCAAACGAGCCTGACAGAGAAGGGATGCGACACTCAGCAGCCTGCTGAAATAGAGATGTAGAGAGCCGGATGACAAGAGTGTGCTGAAAAACACCATAGCCCATGGCTCCTCATTATCCTCATATCTGTAACTCTACATCCTGACCTGGGGGGGATGCCTTAGGGTACCTCCTTACATATCCTGAGGTAGGAAATATCCAGCTAAGACTGAGAGGGAAATGCTGCACAACACCAACGTTGAGAGCCACTGTGAAAATCCAGGAGGTGAGCAGCTTTGCAGTTCATTTTTCCCCTTGGGTCTCTTTTGAAAGGCATGAACATGAGAATATAGAGGGTTTTTTCTCAATTTGGGACAGGCCACAACTAAGCCTTAAAAAGCTGTAGGCACGATGAAGATGAAGAGGAGGGTGATGATGGACCAGAGGGCCCTGCAGTGTGAAGAGAGGATGAGGAAAATGTGAAATAACTCTTAGCTGTGAAACCGAAAGCCTCAGAGAAGAGGTAGCAAGCAGTGTGGAGATTTTCAAAGGGGTCCAGGAGGGCTGGGTGCCCATCCGCCATCACCGCTCTGGGGGCCGCTGTCACTGTCACTTAATTTCCCACTCCATGAACCCATTACGCCCATAGGTGACTTTAGGTCACCTTTACTAGTCGTCTCTCACTAATACCAAAATTCATACTGCAGCAACCCCTGGGCACCATAGTCCTGACTCAGTATCCTGACGTATTTGGTGTTTTTTAGAGAAAACAGCAGAACCTGCCTCAAGCAGCTGGTGGGATCTGGGTTCGTGTCTCCCTTGTCACTCTTTTTAATTCCCAGGCACAGGCGGCGGTGATCAGCAGATGTCTCAACACAACTGTCATCTTCATGGGACCTGCTGCCTCCTTGTTTTCGGTTCACCAGGGCACCCCATCACGCTCACAGTGGCTCCGTGTGCTCTCAGCGGGGAAAGGGCGCTTTCTGTCGTCTGGGACGTAATCACACTGAGGAAGGAGGGATAAAAATGCAATGCAGTCAGCAGCAGGGGGGCTTTTCAAACCCAAAAAGACCATGGATTCTTTTTCTCTTTCTTTCTTTAACTGCTTTCTCATTTACATTTAGAAAAATGACATATAGTAATTAGGTTCCCTAGTCTGCCAAAACTTTAAATAGGATCCTTTAAAAATAGCCTTTAAAATTTCAGGTCTTTTTTTTTTTTTTTTTTTTCCCTCAAGGAGATGAACAATAGAACCAGCCTGCTTTTTTAAACACTTTTTTAATAATAGTCATTCAGAAATGCAGGCTTAATGCTGACAGGTTTTGACTAACGCAGAAAGTTTTGGAGCCTATTGTGGCACTTTCCGTCTCTTTTACTTTCTCCCCCTCCACCTCTCCCTTTTGCCTCTTCCTTTCACTCACCATTGACAGTGTATGCATTCATAATTGAAGAAATTCTATTCTTAATGACTTACAATTGTATGAGTTGTCGCTCTTGTCGGTGGTAGGGCTGCTGTTTCCGCAAACTAAACACATTTGACTGTTAATTTCCCATTGAAAGACATTGGAAGGTTCCTGAAATTAATGGTGTAGACAAGTTTACAAACTGGTAGGCTCAGTACAGGAGGTTGGAATAGCTGTGAGCAGCCTGCATACTCATAAAGCTCCTCAGCAAGGAAAAATTGCCCATATTTCAGAGACTTGGAAACTGCAAGAAAGAGAAGAAAAATCAGAGTATATGTAAAGAGGGAGAAGGGGAAAGCTGGCTTGTTGACACTAAGAGGAAATTGCAGGACTTTTCAAGCAGAAAACTCTATTTTACTCTGAGAAATCAACAGCTTTGTTAAGGACCTGATGTTGGCATCTTGTTACAGTATAGCATGTGTTGAGCTCTGAGTAATGTTTGTGGGAAATTGGGGAGATTTTTAAGCCAGTAAGTCACAGCACACAACTTTAGTTACTTAAGAAGCAAAACTACCAGAGGAAAAAATTCATAAAACCATGGAAGTTGAATCTTTTCTTCCATCTATGTAAATAAGGAGTATTTCAGATAAAGCCAGTGGAATATTCTGCCAGAGTAAAACAAGGCAATGTGAGAAGAATTTGCCCTATTTCTTTCAAGTAAATAAAGAATAGTCCTGGTCAGTGATTTGCTCAGGAACATACACTTCAGATATCCAGGCAGCTGTTACGGTTGTCATCTAAAAAGGTTCTGAAATTGTGACTGCCCTTAACACAGTGTGTCACATGAAGTAATGAAAGTCCTCGGCCATATCCAGATTCTTCTAAATTTCTCTAGAAATCTCTGCTAATACTTCTTTGAGGTAAATGGTAAGAAAAAACTGGCTTCTCGGCTTTAGTGTTTTTCTACTATCAAGATGCTTGATGAAAAGATTCAGAACACAATCTATTCCATTTTATTTTATTCCATTCCATTCCTTACACCAGAATCAACCCCTGTTATCTGATTATTTTGTATTTTTGTATTGAAATGATGCCATGTTTAGCCACAGATAATATCTCTGGGTGTAGACTTTGTCATCTCATTAATAGTTGGGCTACATGCATTTTAAAAATTATGGTGTTTTGTTTTTTTTTTTTTTTTTCCACTGAGATAAAGCCATTTTAAAACAAAACAAAACAAAATGTTTAACTTGTCAAGTTTTTCGATATGGATCACATTAAACATACTTTTGCCCACTTGGAGGAATTAGCAGTGTATTCTTACTGTTGTGAGGCACCTGAAAGACTTGCAGGCTATGAAAATATTATGAAATAATATTGGCAATTAATATGTGTTACCCAAAACTTTTTATGTGGTGATGGGAAAGTAATTACTATTTCATTGTCCTGTCCTCCTTCTGGATGACCTGCCCATCACCAGTGTTTTCTACAAGTTATAGGCTGCATTGATGTCCCAAACACAGATGACCACAATTTTATATCCTACATTTATATTTTGCATCTGTGTAAACCCAACAAATAAAAAACCCCCAAAAACCCACCAAATACCTCCAGTGTATCCACTTCAGAAATATAATAAGTGAAGCCGTTTTTCTCCCACTCAGAGCAACTTTTAAGTAAATGATCTCGGGACAGAATAATTCTGTATCTTGTTAAAACTTCAAAGTAAGCGTAAGCAGGAGTAGAGTGTTAATGTCTATGTTGAAGTTTCATCGGGAAGTAAAGGATGAACTCAAGCTGTTTGGAAAAGTACCGTGAGAGCTTTTATAACAATGAATGATCAGTACTATTCTATGTGGACTTATCTTAAAGAGGCTTTTAATAGTAACTTCTACTGTTTTTCAAAACATGTGTTTTCTTGTGTATATATAAATACTTTCACCCATCACTCATCCTCTTCGTCAACATCAATGATCACAAAGGGAAATATATAGATTAAAATACTTGAGGTGGTGAGCCCGGTTTTTTCTGCTTTCTTGCTAGTGAACTGAGTCATGGATGAAAGAAAAAAAAAAGACAAGAGAGATCAACTGAGAGATACATGTCCTGTACACCAAGAACTAATTTAATAAGCAGCCTCTCCCTGCTAGTAAGCGATTAAACTAAATTGCCAGTCTAAACTTTTCTATGCTGCATTTCAAATGTCAACACATTACATTGCTATTCCTCTTAATTTCTCACAAAGAAAATGCAAAATGAATTCATTATGCTGGAGTAAGTGGAAAAAATGATGAGTTTCTCCAGAAGAGTAGGCAATGGGGAGAGATTGGGCAAGGCGATTATATTGAGATATTTGAATAGCTGGCCATTAGCAAGAGGATCCCCATTACTTTGCTGATAATTATATCCTCTTCGCTATGACTTCCCAGTGGAATAATACAATGATCCCAGTGCAGGAGATAATGAAAAATACCATTCAGGTGGTACATATATGCCAAGAATAGTGTGTTGTATTTCTTCCCTTCCCCCATCACGTAGATTGCAATAGCGCACACCTACGCGATATGTTAATGCGTGTTTGGTTGTTCAGAGCTGTGTACAGGGCAAATAAATGTATCTTGAAAATGGAGCTGGCAGTGGAATATCATTCTCCCAGTGTAATTATCTCCCGTGTTTAGTGGGCCCGGTGTATTGCTGAGTACATTTTTGTTAGCTATTATGTAAATGACTTTCAAAGCCCACCACACTGTAATAATGAGGACTTTGGAAGGGATCTTATAGAGATGAAGTTATTTCCTTTTTCAAAGAGAGACTAGTGGTGGGAACTAGAGCTCTATGTTTCTTCTAATTAATCCATCATTTTGCAGACACGTTTCTGTTCAGCAATCAAGGAAAATGAAACAAACAAACAGAAAAGGAAAGAAGGAGGGAAAATACAGCACGAGAAGAACACCCACTCATTTACAGTAACTATTTTTTTCCGAGTGATACATAAAATCTCTCATGTGTTATTGCTGCCTTATCACTTCTTGGCATTTTTATTGCTGTTCTATTTTCAGTTTGGGGGAATCTTGCTGCGTACTGTATATCTGTCTCAGATTCATTAATTTTCACAGAAAACTCAATTTGCATCAAAATACTTTGCTGTTTGGCTGTTGCTTTACATATCTCGGGGCCTCATGGCTTGCATGAGAACTTTGTCTTCAAATTATTTACAAGAGGGGAGAAAAGCAATGCCATTGAAATTGCCCAAGTTTGAGTACGGTACAAGGCAGTAAAATTATGCTGTTAGTTCCTCCTATGAAAGGGTTATATTGGACAACCCATGTAATTGGTTTGGTTTGATTTGGTTTTGTTATGTTCCAGTATTTAATAAGAACCATAAATGAATGTAGGTGAAATTCAATAATGACCTGTGGTAACCAATTTTTCATTGTACGTGTTCCCATAAAAATAAGAGTTTTAAACATTTAGAAGTCATACAAGAACAATTTTTTTAAAATATTAATATACACATGGAAATATTCACTTGGATACTATTAATGAATTTTATGAAGGAAGCTGCTAAAAATTCTGGGGCTGGATTCTTTTCTTACTTATTGTACACTCACTCTGACATAAATCAGAATGGCTTTAGTGAAGGGAGATAAATAACTGGGGTTTTTTCTTTTGTTTTGAGGTTTGGGGCTCGGGGGGGGCGGGGAGCGGAATTGAGGTACCAGAGAGGAACTAGATGACTTTCCGTGGTCTTAAATTCCACCTGCTACACAATTAAATTCACTCCTTTTGAAGGGAGCTTTCTCCTGTAAAAAAAAGTGTATGAGTGGATGGAAAAATAATCTCTTAACTTGTCCAAATTTTTTTTCCACAAAGGATGTGGAAGTGAGGCAGAAGCTCTTGGCTGTCTTTCTGCACGTGGGCGTCTGTGTTGATAAAACTTTCAGAGGGGATGAACATCTGCAGTTTCAGTTGGCACTGTCAGATGTCTTGAGTATCCAGAATATATGAAAATTGTGCCCTTTTGGAATAGGAGCTGAAATGAGGATGTGGAAGCTTACCATTTATACAACAAATCTGGAGAAATGTTGCTGCCAAATGCAACAACATTATAGCATAGTTGCAAATAAATAATTG
This sequence comes from Fulmarus glacialis, assembly GCF_000690835.1. Lineage (NCBI taxonomy): Eukaryota > Metazoa > Chordata > Aves > Procellariiformes > Procellariidae > Fulmarus > Fulmarus glacialis. The sequence goes on from NW_009198216.1 coordinate 24,388, forward strand.
TGTGAGCACCTGCAATGAGCTGGTCCTGCTTCCTATGGTTTGGAATTGTATTGATTTCCCTCCTCTTGTTCTGTCTTGTGCCACTTCACACCTTCCTTTTCCTTCTGTAATTCCTTTTCCCTCTTTTTTTCATTTTATCTTCCATTTTCTCAGCTGCTTTCCTTTTGCCTAAATCTCTCTTTTCTGCTTTTTTTTTTTTTTTTTTAAATATTCTTTTTCCTCACATGGATTTGTAGTTCTTTTGTGCAAATAAAAGCTTTAAGAAGATTGTGAACAATCACTGTTCCTTTACTAATACTTGTTTCTTAGAGAACACTAATTGTATAAACAATACACTCTGTGTATGAATTGAGAACTTTGAATCTTAAGTTAAAATGGTTGCTTGTTTCCACTTTTCTTCCTCTGGCAACTTGACAAATGAAATGAAAAATTACCAGAAAGTTCTTATATTTGGCTAAGTTTGTGATCCCTAATCTGCCCTTTTGCAGCAAGGACACAGAGGGCACTTCTGAATAAAGATTCTTGAACAATAGGCCAAAGCAATATGTTTTCTCATGTTTCTCCATATTTATATAGAACATGTGATCTGAAAATGTAAGTGTTGTGCAAAGAACATTTCAGCTGCTTCATAATCTTGGTGGTAACTAAACAGATGTAAAAGCTTATGACTTTTTGGAAAGGGGGAGCTTTTT
>NW_009198216.1:25110-53713 GCF_000690835.1 Fulmarus glacialis
TCTGTAACACGTAATACAATTAATATGCATACATGTCTTCCAAAGAGTATCAGGTTTTGGTGAGAAAACACTGAAATAAAATCTGTTTCCACACGTTATGTATAAATTAGATGGATGGATCAGATGGGTAGAAAGATTAGATAGAATGTTATTTCATAATGGGTTTTATTTTTTATTTTATTAATATTTGCTTAAATTCATGTTTAATGTTTCATTTCATTAGTGTTATGCCTAATGTTATTTCAATTAGTTTGGAGGGGGTTTTTCGTGTTTTATGTAACACAGCTTGAAAAGCTTGGACAGAATCATGGAAATGGAATAAATCTGTTAATGTCAATCTAATTGCGCAATCTACTCAGTGGTCTTGAAAATCAATCAATACAAAACATGTTTTACATATTTCAATATGAATTTCCTCCTGTCACTCAGCAATGGTTACTCACCATAAAAATGTATATTTTCAACAAAAAAATTATGAACTTTGAAGACTGGAATTCTATTCTGCAATCTGTGTTCAAGAAAATAATTTTAGCTTGCCTTACAAATGACCTAGAGAGGCCTCCTACTGAAAAGTGATGGTTTTCACTCTCCATCTTCAGTCAAATTTTAGCATCCTTCCTGAGGGAGCCAGCTGTCACTTGGTTAAGAGTTTGGAAATCTAGGCACTAGCCTACTTTTATTTCATCAAGACAATTCAGATAATGTGGACACTCCCAAATAGCTATTAGAGAGACTGTTACCTTCCACTTGGTCATTAAGGCTGGGATTCATCTGACTAAATGTAGACATCAGTGAGGTAGCCATGTATTTTTTATCTTGTCACCCCATCCAATGAGGGAAACAAGGTCATGATTCATCTTGTTCTTAAGATGTTCAGAATATATCAGATGAATTACTATTCCTCTCCCTAGACTATAATGGAACCTACATGAATGGCTCAGAAGTAGATGCCTAGTGTAGATATCTAAAAGTAAAGATGATGAATCACAAAATAAATATTTGGTTTTTTTTTTTTTTTTCTGTAAGCTCTGAACCATTTATGTTAGATTTCTCTAGACTATTTCGGACTAGCTGTTTAAACACTCTTTAAGCCTGTCCTCGTCTGACTTTTGAGTCAAAGACAAAACAGGCAACTCCGAGAGTCATTCATCTGACCCTGTGTGAGGCATCTGAGCTTATTTGTGGTTTATTTATGTTTAATTTTGTATCTTGGAGTATGATTCTGCCCACAGAGGTTTTTGGCCTAAACGACATATCTGAATTTAGTATCTGGCCCTGCCCTTGTTGTGTCACAGAATGTAGCCACCACTGTAATGCCCATGTCTTTTGAAAATTTAGATCTTCAAAGATTTTTAGGGAACTATTTAGACATATACCTCAAAATCTTATGACATTGCACTACCCTTATATAATACATGCCCAAACCTTGTTTTTTAAATAATGTATGAGAAGCTTTGGAGCTCTTGGCACCTGATCTTCACTTTCTTGGAAGCCCATCTTTGCATTCCAGATCTGTGCCTTCTTATCAATTATGTCGGCATGCGCTAGGTATGTGTTATATACTGCAATGCTGTCACTGTGTTATCTGTACGAGTTACTTTTTACTTCAGTCAAAAGATCAGCCAATTATGTCACTCCTACCAAGTTTCCCAATAGCAGCAAGAAAGCAAACTGATGTTCCTATGCAACACAGCGAATCACCGACATCGTGCTGTCCATCTTGAAAGTAACGGGAAAAATATTCCAAGTGCCATCAACTTATGAAGCCATCCAAGAAAATCATATATATCCTTCATTTGAAGTGATACAAATAGAGGTAAGGGGAACCCTTTCAGAACAGACCAACTATCTGCACATTTTTGTTCTCATTATTTAGCAACAAAAATTGAAAGGTGCTACAGAAAAAAGGTTTACACAAATGAGCAAAGAAAGAACCAGGGCAAGATCTGTTAGCCTGCCCGCCCATCCCAGAAAAAAAAAACAAAACCTGGAGAATCTCTCCCCATGTGCGTAAAGTGATCATTAAAAACAGTTAAAAGACTATGAAAGTAATTTTGAAAAGTAGGTCCTGGAAATTGAGTTTGTAAAATCAATTCTTTATTTTTCCAGGGACAAGTGAAAGGGGAAAGTCTATGAAATGAGAGTTAGTAGGGGTCCCCTACTTTTATACTTTTAAATAAGGGGAGGGTCATTTGATTATCACTGCTCCATTACTGTGCATCTTACTGCTCTCTCAGTAAAGAATTTTGCATTACTACTGTCTCTTTCTTTTTTATATATGCCTTTTCCCATTTTATGTACACATTCTTTGTTCAACTCTCTCTGGCCAGGACATCTGTGACATTCCAGGAGCACATGTCTTTATGACTGATATGTACTGTAAATATGCTCAGCTCAGAGAACTTGCTGTAAAAGGTCTACCCCAGCTGTCTCCATGTCCTCCCTGATGTCCCATCGTTGTGAAAAATGGCTACCTTAAAACCAGGACAGAAACAAATTTCACAGTAGTGGTCTTGTGCTTCATTTTAGCATTTACAACAGCTTTGGAATCTGACTAGAGAACCCAAGTTGCACAAGGTCAGGGTATGTGCTAGCACCACACTGTATAGACAAAATCATAAACACTCTGCTGAATTTGGTCTATGGTCTTTGATAAAATATCTTAATTAACGTAGACATAAAATAATTTAAGAAAACATCCCTAAATCTGTTCATCCCAGCATCAACCACTCTAAAATACAATCATAGGTTTTGGGGCTATTTTAAGGGTTGTTTTAAGGGCTCTGAGGGTGTAATTTAATAACTGAGATTATTTGAATTCTGAGTTATCCATTCTGCTAAACTACCATGATTCTGACTATTTTCCAAATCATAATGAACCTCACTGAAGACGAAAGAGTTGCACCATTTATCTCAAGTTTGAGTGTCCCTTTTATTTGTATGTATTATGATAAAATAAAGAATACAACTGCAGCCAAAATGTGTCTTACCCACATCCGGAAGTGAGAAAAGAGTTGTTAAATTTTGTTACTCATAGTTGCTACTCTTTGTCATGAGCAGATATTCTGGTTTTTTGTTTGTTTTTTTTTTTCCCCTTATCATCTTCTGAAAGAGAAACATCAGTGTATTAAAAATTTTGGTCTAATAGTGTATGACACAGAGTTGGGGAGTGAAAAAAAGAAACCAAATTTTTCAGCATTTTGATTACAGATTTTCATTTTGGAAGCTTAGATATCCTTGTGTGTAGGATATTCAGGATAGGGGCTGACATTTTATATATAACACAGTGTTCTACTTACACACCAAAAAACAGATTACGTGAGACTGTGGCAGTCTGTGTTATTAAGATGCATGCTATTGGCTAGGAGCTAGAAGATATCAGCTAAATTCTCCAAGCTTAGTGCCTGAGAACAACATCTGGTTGTTTGCATCAGTACTTTTGGTACCAATTCTATTGTCTAATCCTTCCCAAATATAATTGTACTAGAATGTATCAGTCCATGAATTTGGATTAATTTCCTTCTGTTACTACTTGAAATGGGATCCATAAGACATTTCCACAGTCTAGTACTGCATGGTATATTATCTTACAGACAATGGAGAGCTATCCTCATGGCCATGTCTGCCTGGCCTTTCATGGTTTCATAGACAACAAGAGCCAGAGACCCCAAATACAACCAAAGTCAAATTTGTACCTTGTGAAAGGTCTCATATCTGCAATTAGAGGATATAGTCAAAAACTCTTAATTGTATTATTTAATTTCTCTTCTTTTAGAATTTCCTCTGAAGAATTTTAATCTCCATAAGCAAATGTGCTCCTGTGGAGACATCAAGCACACTTCAAGCGAAGACTAAGGAAAGTGTTCTTCAGATTGTCAACCAGCTTGTCTGGCTCTGAGTTTCTTTATAAGCTTTTCAAATATACTTCTTCAAAATGAGTAAGGAAAACACTCCAAATCTCATTCTTGATTCTTTGGACAGTGTTGATGAAAAGAGAAGCATGGAAAATGGTGTGGCTTTGAAATTTCTTTGCAGTTCCCTTGCCATTGCGATTCATTTATTATGTCAATAATTGACAAACAAATTTCACAACACCAAGGAGCACTATCAAATATAAAGAACCTGCCTCAGAATGCAGACACTGTAAATTTTCAAGTTTTTATATGAATGATTTCTGGACAGAATATGATTGAAATCAGTGAGGTTCAATCAAGGTTCAAATCATCCACTTGTGTGGAGCTCCTCATAAGGGTACGGCATGACACAAGAAACCACCACTGAAGGAAACAAAATATGAGAGATCAGATGGGAAAGCAATTAATGGACGATAATGGGTACACAGTCATGAAGGGTTTATACTCTGTATAAGACCAATTAATATAAAATACGTTCTCTTTTCTGTTAAATAAAAGAGAAAATGAGGCAATAAAAAAAAGACAATGAAAACAAGAAGATGCTATTAATTACTTACACACATACATGTTCTTGGTTTTTGAGCACTCTGATTTCTCTAGGCAGCTCAGGATTTCTGATGAAGAGTACTATATGAAAAAAAAAACCATCATTACAGAGAGATCTAGTTTATGCTGGTAAGTAAATCTTTCCATCAGGGAGTGGATTTCACAGCAAGGAATTTATTCATTTGAGACAATTCTGGCCCATTCTTTGCCAGACTGTTCTGTTGCCAGAACTCTTTCTGAGGGGGATAGAAGCAAATTCTGTCTCTAGAAACAGCCCCTTCAGAAGCCAGTCAGAAACCAATTGGTGTCCACGTGGAAATGTGGTTAGGATTTATCCATATGTAATTATAGTTCAAAAAATATTTACTCCCATGGGAAGAAATATATATATTAATTTAAAAAAAAAACTAGTAGGGTACAATACAAAAAAAAAAAAAAAAGGAAAAAAAGTTAATTCATAGCTTTCCAAAAAAAAAAACCAACCACCTGATATTTTCAGTGATTTCCTGTTACGCAGAAAAACAAATTCTTTGTCAAAAGAAAGTATTCTACTGTAACAAATTCCATCATATCCTGTATTAACCCTGCTTTCCCTGCTGCAGTTCAAATCCATTACGTCTAACCATTACATCTTTATCTCTCCTTGAAGATCTAGAATAATTAGTCTATCTTCCCTTGCTTGTGTACCTTTCTTTTGTCTACATTTTGTAGACAGTTGCAATCTCTCAGTTACAGTGCTTGCCTCTTTCTTTAAAATATGTCCATGTGTTTTCGTTTTGGGTTTTTTTTCCCCTAAGGCTTTTCCTTTCTTTTATCTTTTTTTTTTTTTTCTTTTTTCTTTTTTTTCTCCTCCTTGTTTTTCCTTGAGTGCTTCCGCAGTGAAAACTTGAATTCTGTACTGAGAACTAAATAATTCCATTACAGATTTCCTTCTTGGGAGAGGCTGGGAGGTAGAAATAAGGTGGGGTTTTTTTTTAATTATTTTGAACATCTCGGCAGCTCTAAAAACTACTTTTGAGAGGTGGTGGGGGCAGGGGAGTGAAGCATGGTAATTTTCTGTTACTTATTCCCCCTGTAGAGACCCGACTGCCAATAGACTCTTCCCACAGCACCACCTACAGTGGTGGTCTAGCTGCAGGCTAGTACGGGGAGAGATTAAGCTTTTGCATCTGTAGTGTTATGGTTCCTGGGAGGCTCCTGCACTGCTGTTTCGGTAAAGAGATTTATAGAGGCACTTGGTGAATTTTAGTCATTTTGTTATCAGTCTGTAACCACAGAAATGTGCATGTGGAGACCGCTGCCATCTTAGGCACTGCTGCAATTTTTACAAATCAACTTACTTGCCTGCCTTATGTCTTGTTTTACATCAAACTTTTCATTAGGAAGAAATAAAACAACTTATATACAGAAACAGACAAGACCCTAGTGCAGCTTTATTGTGGTCAGGCAGCGCAGAACATCATGAGAATGCGGTGGAGGGACAAGGTAGGGACTCCATAGGAGAAGGGGATCACTTGGTAGTGTAAAGTTGACATAGCTGAGAACACACAGTCTTTTGCATCCTCCTTTAGAGTCACAGAAATCTCAGGAAGAAAGAGGTGTGATCTAATCATGGATATTTTAGTGTTAGTGTCTTCAAGACACTTTAAGTGCCTATTGTCCCTAAATTATATTCTGGCCAAAAATATCTCCCAGCCAATTCAAGGTTGCTAAGAATCAAGCTTCTAGGATGAAATGTCTTCATGGACTGTAAATGAATCACAAAGCTACCACCTGCTATCAGTGTAAGAATTCATATGCAGATATCACTCCAGATTCTCGTCCTGTGACCCTTGGGGTATGAGATCAAAATGACAACAAGTAGTTTCTGTTTGATTAAACAGGAGACAGAACTGGGTGTTCAGTTCCTACCTCTCACAATAACAGTGCTCCTCTTCAGCATCTCTGTATTTTTGTGTGCTAAATTAATTTTTTCTGGCAATGGCTTTTAAATATTTTTTTGTGCTTGTGTGTTTGAAATTATAATTTCCCTTCCCTCCCTGTCTTTCCTTCCATCTGCTTTGAGCTGTACTTTTTTCCTTTTTTTTTTTTTTTTTTCTTGGATGTCTAGGTTTTGGGGATTTAGGCAGTTAAATACTTTCTGAATAAGCGGTGTTTATATACCGCTTATAGATAGTTAACAGTAGGTGCAGTTATGATCACTTCCCAGCTACATCTTGAAACTGTGGGTGAGGTGCTGGTATAATTGCAGTTAATGGCAAAATGCCTTTGTATTTCAAATTAAAGGTCTTCCTACTATTTTTTTCCTTTTTTTTTTGTCATTCTTTTGTCATCTCCTTTGTGCTCTGACAAACTTCCTCACTGCTCCTCTGAATAGTGAAAAACGGAGTTGTCTATAATGGACATAATCCTTGTGCTTTTTATGCAACTGTAACTCCACTGACTTCATAGCACTGCTCTTGATTTTCCTGAGCAGAAAAGGAGAACAGGCCATTATTCAAGCCACAGCTACATTACATTTAAGCCAAGTGATACTGCCACCGGTGGGTTTCTATGCATCATCTTTCCACAGCAGTGTCACAGTTCTTCTCTCACAACATGTACTAAGTAGATATCTGTTAAAATAGGCACGTCACCAATCAGTTGCACCTGTTAATAAATCACAAAGACCCCCCTATTCAAAGACTGAGCCCTCTGTTTCAAGAGTCTCTGCAATATAATGTAACATAATTCACAACTGAAGAAACTCTTCATACAGGATTACATCCATTTGCAATCTGACATTATTCAGACAGGATTGCTATATTATGCAGAGCATAATTACAAAATACTATCCCTGTAATACTGTGCTTTTGTATGTATGCAGATTATTAAAAATGGTTAATCTTAAAATCATCGCACATACACTGCAGTCAACAGGGAAGAGTTTCAGCTTTTGTGCATTGGTATAACACCATTACGGCTGGTGGAGTTGAGGTCCTGGCCTTATTTCTGCTCCATTATTGTGCTGTCGTATACAAAGGATGAAATCTGTGTCTCCATTACATCCTGCAACACTTGAGTAATTCTTCAGAAATCAAAGACGAATCTTGGATTCACATTGTTTTTTCTGCCTCAGCGTTTGAATACCGTTAGAGTGATAATATCTTTCTCTTTTTTCAAGTTCTGCAGAAAGTCTCAAACCACAGATACAGGATCTGAAATCTGAGTCAGAACCCAAATGATTCAAAACTCTTAGGAAGTCAGAACTTCCCTTCCAATTTCATGCAACATTCTTATAAAACAGGACCAAACAGAGGTTTCCCTTTACTCCTGACTGAAACATAGACATCTAAAATGCAGGGGTTCATATTAATACTAACTGCTTAAAAAAATTAAGACACACCCTCTTAACTTCTACAGGCCTTTTGACTCAGAGATGATTATCTAGTGCATAATGATACTGAACTCACTGGAACCAGCAAAGGTGAGAATCATCTTGCATTGACATAAAAACATGGAGCCAGTGATCCCCCGCTCTAAAAACATGCACCTCCATAGGTTGAGCTGAACAGTGACTCAGCCAGCCTTCAGAAACATAACCATTATCACCGACACAGCAGGATCCTAACACTGGAATCTACATAGATGGAATAAATCCATGCTATGAAGAAAAAGAAACATGTCACTAGCTGATATGGGGGAAGAAAGGGGTGGATTTTTATTTCTTATGATTATTCACTATATTTTTGAAGGGCAGTTTCATCTGATGGCAGAATTAGGGCAGGTAAGTGGGAATGAATTCTTAAAAGAGGATTTTACTTAGTTAGGGGAAGCATTTTCCACCCAACTCTGGAATATAAGCTTAATATTGCAGGTGATTATAACTGCCTCATATCTTCTATGGGCTGAGATAAATATGAAAACCTAATATCCACTTATTGCTTGCATTTGCACCAGTGTAGCCTTGTCTAGCGAGTGTGAGAATGTTCTTTTTACATTTAAAGTTATTTTAGTAAATACACAGGAACAATGTTACAAACATTAAAAATGCTGAGCCAGTACAGACACTGTGGGTTTCACTCCTTTCACAGCCACCATCATAAATCCAACGTGTCTTCTGTTAAACTAAATGAATTACGTTGTTTGTAAATGCTGAGAGAAGAATCCTACCCGCGTATGCATGATCTCCAACCACAAGAACTTCATTACAATAAAGGCAAATGATAACCCTCTTCTGTACCACACACAAATCCAGAAAGTGCTATACAAACTCAACAAAAAGCTGTGAAGATTGCACAGAGCTTACCCCTTTGCCCAGCGCTAAAAGCAACCACAACCTCAAATAAAACTGCAGCTTGCAACCCATTTGAAATATTATTCAGTTAAGCTCTATTTATTACCATCAAAAATAGCACACACAGGGACAGCCAAAACAGTCCCGTTTCACAAAGCACAACCGAGATCAGCTGACTGGAACTCACACTTATGTTCATCGAAGGGCCGTATTCTCATTTTGTGCTCCTTGTTTCTATTTAGAGTTAATGGTAAATGTCTTTTCCTTATCAACTGTCAAATTGTCAGAACACACTTTGTATGTTCAAGGCTGGAGGATTCAGGGGGTGTCGGAGGGAGGGGGAGGACCATCTGGTTTGTTGACAGAAGTTTACTCCCAATATTTTATACTGAGTAATTATTCAAGGTCCCTTGTATTTTGTGTCTCCCAGAGAGGAGGTATTAAAAATGTCCACTATTAAATGCTTTTCACATAGAAAGCAGGATTTTATGACCCTGTAACTGCAGGATCAGTGGTTTTACGCTCTTTAGCCTCTGCAATAATGTGTGCCTGGTTCCCCCATGCAGGCCATGCTGTGGTTAGTGTTGATTCAGTAAACAACATTTTGTTTCATCTCCACGGATATTAGGTCTATAGAGGACAGATTGCATTTACTGATAGTGCCTCATGGTCTTAAAGCACACTTGACTAATTCTAGCTATCATTTGTGGTTTACTGTATTTTAAACAAGGGCAGAAATTTTTAAAGAGAGATAAAGTAGAATAAAAAAGACGAAAGGAGGAGAAGAGAAGAGAAGAGAAGAGAAGAGAAGAGAACTTTTCAATAGAATTAAAAAATGAAATCTGGGAAAACAAAGACCGCAAACCCTGCTTGAGAGATTGCATAAGGGCAACATTTAAATTTAAAAAAAAAATCACTCAAGTATCGTGTTGACCAGTGAATACTTGAAATTTCTATTGTCTTTAATGGAAAGTGTAAGGTTTTTTGATTTCCCGTTGTCCACTCTTTATATTTTGAGGCCAAGTTCATTACTCATGCAGCATCTTCACACATTATTTTCCCTCCTTTTGACTAACACACGATACCTGAAATCTCATCAGATCCTTTGGTTGACTAGCCCTGTTAAGAAGTTTACGTAAGAGATATATATCTGAGAAGTAAAATTGCCTGATTACATAGCTGCCTGTGAGAACAAAGGACTGGCCTCAGTCAGAAGGTACTGACTGCAGGGATACCTTTCAGGGCTGTGTTCCTGTTTTCTCTGATTATTCCATGCAGGAGAGATTTCCATGGGAAAAACTTACGGCAAATTCTGATCTTAACCTTGTTGTCTACCTAAGTGTAATGACGCAAGGAAGTCAAACAGTGGCAGAGGGGAAAAAGTCGTGAGCCTATCCTAATCACCAAAGGGGCACTCCCAAAACATGCCAACTGCATTCCCAGAGTTCGTTAGGCAATACCAGTTCTTGAAGAACATGTTGAGGTTATGTCTTTGTAGTACCATCAGCATTTCCATGTCAGGAAAAGTAAGCACTTGCCATACACTCATTCCCATTGAAAAATCAACTTAAGATAGGGCAACAGCTCATTTCTGAATAAACAGCTTGGCAGGCTATGATGAAGATAGTTTTTCCATCCTCCTGCCATCTACTTGCTAACAGAAGAATTACTTAGGGAGCAATGTCAGTACTCAGTACCAAGACTCAGACATAAGTCTTCTATGAGTAGAAGTCTTAAATCTTAATATGGAGTTACTGGTTTGACCCCTTTTTCATTCTTGAAAAGAATGAAATGTATGTACCATTTCTGTCCTTTCCTAGACCTGTCTGCCTCAGTATGGGATTCATATGCCATTCTGCAGAAACCTCACAACATGTGACCATTGCTTGAAGCTTTCTAGGGTCTTCTCAGAAATTATCCACTAAGGTCACTTTCCCATCCCTTCCTAACCAGGTTTTCATTTTGGTTTTTCTTTTTTTTTTTTTTTTGTTAACTCCTGCAGCACACACTAGTCAGCTTCCAAGCATCAAAGATTCAGTTTTTGATGGCCATCTCTCCATTTATAAAATTATGTCTTTACCACTGTCTTTGGTTTTCAGGTCTGTTAGGAACATCCACTGTGTCAAAATCTCATCCTTGTAGAAAAACCAGAAGGGTCTGATTTCTGAGGTTGCACCGTCCTCTTGTTTCAAGGTACACCTATTTGGATGGAAGATTATTTAAGTTAATTCTTATCCACTGTTTCAGGTCAGAGGAAGATTTGTACATCTCTTGACAACAGATGGCTGTCCAGTCAAACACATTCAGTGACACAACACTTTCATAAAACATGCCAGAATTCATACGTCATGCTTGCACACATTATCTGCATTGTCATAAGAAGCAATTAAAACAAACAAACAAAAAGGATGGAATAGCAATGTTAGAAATGTTGAATATCATGAACGAGATGTCTTTCATATCCAAGTTACCCATGCTCGGTTTTAACCCTGAATTATCTTTGCTGGAAGTAACGTCTCTCAGTACCTGTCTTTCTATCTATTTACATACATATATAGATAAAAACAGTCATAGTCACAAACTTCCCATGACGGTAGCTAGCTATATCTTTTCCTCACACACTCCCCTCCCCTCTCCACCCCTACCAAGTAACTCCTGCCGGGGAGATGCGCCAGCCAACTCCCTTGATGTGTCCTGCCCCAGAGATGGCAGCCAGATGGCCTGACATCTGCAGCAAGAAGAGCTGGCAGGTCGCCCTGAAATCTCCCACTCAAGGGAGCTGTTGTTATGTACTGAAGTCCTTATCCCTAGAAAGACTTCTGTGAATAAAATATATAATACATGATAAAATACAATAAATCCTAAAGAAAAGGAAAGTAAATAGTATTTTGAGACAGCTTACCACAGCCTCAGAAGCGATTTTTCCCCATGGGCAATATTTGCTATGGAAGCCCACCAAGTCTGTCATCATTCGGTACTCAAACACAATATGTGCCGTAATGCACACCCTGAACTGAAATTTTTATTAACATCCATTAGAGGAGGCCACGGTATACACAAATGGTAGAACAGAAGTGGATCAACCCAAAAAGGAACAATTATAACTTATGCATGCTCTATCTCTTCTCATGATCATGAGTTAAGTACATTGCACTACTTCCAGAGTACATATTTTAGGAACTTCACTGAGAATTCAAATACCTTTCAAACAGAGGCTGGTTTACACTCCATTACTACAAGGTTAAGTAGAGAGACAGACAGACTGATAGAGTACTGAGAGAGAGGAAAATAGAGTGAAATAACGTTAGCAATACAGAACACCTCTTAAAATAGCATTTTTTTCCTAAAGCAATGAGAAATATTATACTTTCAAAGACCACCTGTGCAGGATTCAAAGTGCAGTATCCCCAAATGAAAGCTGGAATCACCCTGGCCCACTTAGAACCATCTCCATTACTATCTCCATTGAGTCCCTGAATGTTAATTCTTACACATAACACAGGTTTTGCGAGCACTTCCTTGCCAGAACTTTAAAGGAGATGTTCTGCTATGGGCTAAAAAAAAAAAAAAAAAAAAAAGGTTCCTAACAAATTTCCCTTTTAAAGTAACCTAACTTTGAAGAACAGTTGGAGGATTTGAACATTAAAATAATAAGAGAAAAAGAGAAATGGAGAGAGTATAGACGAAATAGCAAAGAGCATATTTTAGTATCAGTATGAATTTGCTGTGTATCATCTCAACCCTTTTGGGAGAGCTACACATGTATGTATAAACATGCAAAGCTCAAATCTGAGCTCTGAAGGACCTCTCCATTTTAGATTCAGATCAAAACACTATCTGTGCACTCATTCTCAATCTAGAGTTCCCCAAAGGTGAAAATCGAGTTCAAGGTTAATTTTGTTGCAAGACAGCTGTTTCTCCTTTTGCTAAATTCAGAGATAAAAAGCAAGCAATATCTTATGAAAAAAAGCGCCACCAACACAAACCACTCAAACCAATCCACAGGTCAAATATGTTGTATGCATATTTATCCCCTTTTAGTTGTCCAAAGCAATATCCACAGACTTGTCAGTGTTTTCCCTCATACACCGCTAGGCAATAGTCTCTAGCTATTTTATACAGCTACTGGTAACATCTCTTGCCCAGAAGGCAGTGACAGACAGAGAAAGAGCAAAGAAATAACTTTCACAGTTTTTGTGCTTTCCCAGCTATCAATCAAATTCCCTCTGACATTGCTTCATTTATGGATTATTGCAAAAACACTGAAACAATGTGCGATGATAATGTTGTAAAGCTACAGAAATGAAATTGGTAGGAGTAACCCATTTCTCACTGTGTTCCCAAGCACCTCTCCACTCTGAATCCCCAGCATTGTTTAAGCTTCAGTTCTATATAAGAAAGCTAATCAAATGACACTCAGGAAAATTGACTTGGGTTTTCAATCTAGTTTCAGATCTCTATTGTACTTATTTCAAATAGCATTTGTTATTCTCTGCATATCCTTAGGAACATGCCCTGTCAAGAAATGCCGTACAACTTCAAACCATGTTTTTTCCCACCTCTATAACTTTTTATGTATTCCCTTTTTACATTTTATTACAGCATAACATCTAAAAATGAAATAAAGATTATAGGCAACGCTTCAGGACCTGTAGTTCTATGGTTTGCCCTGAATATCAAATCTTCTTGATAGGAACTTGCTGCTATACCACTGTAAATTGCCAAAATCTCCCCACTGACCATCACTGTAATTATTTCTGTTTGGAAATGAAAGATTTGATCGGCAGAGTGATTTTTCTTTTCTTTATATTTCCCACTCCCTTTCTTGTCTATCTTTCCCCTATTCACCTGGATTGTGCATTTTCTCTTGATGGGGGATTTAAAGATTAAATCTGTATTTATTTACCATAGTTATCTCTAGAAGTAAAAGAAAACAGCAGATTGCAGAAAAAAAAGTAAAAGAAAACAGGGGAAAATGTGAAGGAGGGAGGGAAGAAAGAATGGGGAGAGAAAACGCACAGAACAGTCATCCTAGCTACTAATTTAACATGGATTTTGTTTTCTCAAGGTGCAAAAAATGAAATAAAACACAGAGGTAGTCACTCCCTTTGCATCCAGCACCTGGGGGTGTTAGTAGGATTGCTACTGAAATTTAAAACACACTTCCACTGTGTATCTACAACCCTTCGTTACATAAATGTGTCAGAATCTGAGCAATAGGTCAAATTTAATGGCAACATAAGCCAGGTTTGAGGAGTAAGTTATGATTCAAATCCAAACAAATCAGAAAAGACAAGTCAACACATCAGTAAAGAAAAATCAGTGTCAAAGCATGAAGTAGAAGTGCATGCTGAGGGTATGTACAAGGGGAAGATTCAGGGGGTTTTGTGTAGGAACCAGGTTCAACTCCAAGGTCAACATCAGAGTGGCACTAAATGGGAATAATTTCTTTGTGTCATAGAAAAATAGCAGGGAGGAAAACTAGAGTTTGTTATTGTTTTATTTTCCTTTAGACTTTGGATTGAGACTCAGGTGTTGTGCAGCCTCCGTTTCCAAGACAGCTATTGATTTTTTAGGAGACAGAGAAGTGCTGCCCTCTGCCTGGGCCTTGATTTTCTCCTGAGTAGATAGGAATAACAATGCTCCTCTTTGTCCTCATTTCTTTAAGGGACATCTACCCTAGGCAATGCGGTATAGTGCAGTAAGTAGACCTGCATCACTGGAAGATTATACAAGAGAAAAGAATGGTGTGGTCCTATGCAGAGATGAAATATGGAGCCTTAAAAGCAATGTAGGAATTATAAGAGGGCGTTATGCCAGTGTGCTAACTAGGATTACTAAGAAACCTTTACTAAAGCATCACACTGATGGGTCTAACCAGCTTCTGAATCTAGAGCTTGTTGCTTCTCTGGGAGATCCTCAGAGGGGTTTCTGGTTCACTGTGCTCTTTAGAGATGCCTCAAAGCTGAGAATAATCTTGGCAGGTGCACCAAGAAGGTGTTTTGAGGTTATAGAATTTTTTTTTTTTTTTTTTATTTGTATGCCACTTGTTGTTTAAACTAATTTGCTTAAAAATTTGTGAAGAGGAAGTCTTTTAATAGAAATGTGCCAAACGCACAATTATTGGCAGACTGGGACAGTCACTTGTCCATGAACATTGTGAATTCTCTGCTGTTGTGAGATGTATACACACACACACACACACATATATATGTAATTCCCCTGAAACAAAGCAGATTTTTTCTTTACCCCATTAAATGTTAAATGTCAGAGAATTCAAAAATCAATCAAACAAAATATTAGTAGAACAGTTTCATCATCAGTTTCTTTAAGTTATAATATAGAAGGATAAATACAAATATAAATATTTATATCTTTACATAATATCAGTTTATTGAGAAAATGTGTTTTATACAAGCAGATAACTCATACACATAATATGCATATATACATTTCAGATAAATGCACTTCAAATGAGGATTTATATAATACCCAGCAGAAATACATATGACCTGTTTACCATCTATCTTCCTTTTCCTCTTTTTAAACACAGAGGCAATGTTTGCTCTCTTCCATTTTTCCAGTACACTCATCCCCAAATTTTCAAAGCAAACCTCTAGCAACCCTGAGACTGTTTCAAAGTTCTTTATGGATCCTGATTTGAAACGCAGCCAACATAAAAACAGAACACATATGGATATACATATAAGTATATTTATTCTAGTGTCCTCTGACTTCCTCTGTTTTAGGGTGAGTACCTGCCCGTCATTCAATAACATCAATTTTGAGGGCAGCTGCACCCTATAACAAATTATCTAAAAAATTATGAAAAAAAGCCCCTTCGTAGAGTTTTGTTGAACAAACTCTCTGTTTGTTGCAGAAAGATCATGGCCCTTTCTTGGCTCTCTTTCAGTATTGGCATACTTTATGAACTTTTGTAGTACGATTACATTTTGTGCATTGTTCCTTTTTTATTGTGTCTTTATATTCTTATGCTATTATCTTTATAGGCTTTATAGAGTGCAGCTGCATGGCCAACACATGCCGAGACAGGACCATGTTACTGATGAAATAGCCAGCCAGGTTCTGCAGTCCTTCCTCACATTTCCACCCTATCCCTTATATTGACACTAATAATGGCGCAGCTGCTCAGTGAACCAGATCAACCTGTTGATCTGACAGAAGAGTAATCGGTTTTTCTCAGGAGCTGGTTTGGATCAGCTCAGAAAGATTCGTATGGAAAGCATAAGTGAAGTTGAAAAGAATGAGGCAATGTTTGTCATATCTTCAATTCATCAATAGCACAGATAGAGATCAACGTAAGCTGCCTTTGAAATTTCTTCTCATTTCCATTTTCTTTCTTTCTGTATTTAAGATCAGTAAAGGCCTATTGATGTAGCTAATCTTATCCCTCACTACAGTTTCTACTCTTCCTTCATATTAGGATAATTTTTTCTTTTAATATTGCTTATTTAAAGAAATACTGCCTCTCTATTACTTTTCTTTCATGACATATTGTCGACCAATTATTTGAATTTATTGAAATATACCTTTCTGAATCCTTATTTATGAATTCTTTTATTTTCTATTCCTCCTTCTTAACTAACATGAGCTCTGTCTTTTTGTGGTGCTATTTGTCTTCTAGATTGTTAATCGGTCCCTCATTTTGGATTAGCAGATTCAATTAAGAGCCTCTGCATGGAAATGAATTATCCTCAGCACGTCTGTGGGATGGTGGAAGTTTCATTCCACTAGCAAGGGCTGGTTGTTACATGTGTACATGAATATTTATTATGGAAACCAGTTGAGGCTGAGGTTTATCTTCCTTAAACTGTTTTTAGTTTGTCTGTGTATGGCTGAGCTAACCAACCAAGGATTCTTTTATACCCAGTGGTGAGAAATAGGTACTTTCAGATGGAAGCACCTGTTCAGGTACAGTTCCTCCTTGAAGTACCTGTTTCTCTATTGGATTCTGAAGGGGTTGAGACTGAATAATTCAGATGTCTAACTTTGAGACATCTATAGTTAGATGAAGTAAATCCTGCTACCAATGAATCAAAAACTTTCAAAACTGTAGTGAAATCAGTTCTAAATTTGAAACCTCAATTTAATATTATAAAGGCTATGGACTTCAATCCACAGCTAAATTTAAGAAACTGTATAAATATTCTTTTGAATCCTACTGTAAGGATCCTTTGGAGTGAATATAAAGAAGCTGCACATGAAACAAATCACCTTGTTTCCTTAGTAATATCTTGAAAGTGTGTTCCCTCAGATCAGCTATACTATGATGCTGTGTTCCCTTGAACCATCTATAGCATGATGCTGAAATGACATCTGTCCGATGAATTTTGTTCTTACTTTCATACACAAACTGCAGTTATTTATCCCCGTTTTATATCATCAGGAAGAGACAGTGTCCATGAAAATGAGCAAGTAGGTTTTTTTGCATTTGTCTCTTTCTTGTTCTCTGAAGACAGACAAGTAAACCCTAATTCTCCTCTCATCCTCCCTCTCTCCTGATGCTACTACAAAGTTATGCCCAGTTATTGGAACATGTAATTCACTTTGTCTTTCAACGTTATTCTTAGGTGGCCAATGCATTTTTGCTTGTGTTCTGTTTTCAGGATAGCTGTAAGATGCACAGCCGTTGAGTTTTCAGTAGTCGCTATACAGGGTCATGCTCTTCTTAGTAGTACTGTTGTCCATCATATATGTGGACTCTCTTAAGGGCAGACTCATCTTACCTAGGACACTGTCAGATTGCAGTAGGCTAAAGTTGAATTACAGCAGTTTATACCTACTGAGAACCTGCATGACGGTCTTTTCATTGAGAAAGGAGGCTGTGATTTAGGAACATTCTGGATAACAACAAAATAAAGTTTGTTGTTTGTTGTTGTTGTTGTTGTTAACTTCAGAAGAAACATTGAATTGTCTGTATTAAAACAGTCGGTACTGGACTGGACTTCATGTGGAACTGAAAGCTGTCATTTAGAAATCAGGACTTCTGACTCCTGGTCCCAATTCTGACAATCTGGGTTACTTTCAGTAAAAATGGAATTTC
This sequence comes from Fulmarus glacialis, assembly GCF_000690835.1. Lineage (NCBI taxonomy): Eukaryota > Metazoa > Chordata > Aves > Procellariiformes > Procellariidae > Fulmarus > Fulmarus glacialis. The sequence continues at coordinate 42,911 of NW_009198216.1, forward strand.
TGTTTCTCAGTTTACCTATCTGCAGTCTAGGCATAATGTTTTGTCTCATGGCTCTTTCAAGGCTTAATTAATGAATGCCTGTTTTACAGCTAGTTGAGAACCTCACATAAAAGGGTCTATAGAAGTGCAAAACATCATTATGTTGCAGGAAGCCTGATTTTCTTTTCCATCAGAAAAACAAGACTTTGTGCAGACTTAAATGCTTTTTTTTTTTTAAATCTATAAAGAGGAATAAGAAAACTGAGCCTGTCTAAGTCTCCCTACTCGTAAATAAAAAAAAAAAAAAAAAAAAAAAAAAAAAAAGAAAGACTAGAAGCAAAGAGAGGATTTATAATAAATAAATATATCCAAAGGGTAATACACAAGTAACTGTTAAAACAAGAAAATAAAGTGCCAGATTTTCTGAGCTATGAAATGGTAGATGAATAGAAATAAAATTTTTGTTTATGACAAGGTTATGGAAAGGAAATGTTGGAAAGCATCACATTTTAATCTGTTATCCTCATGCAGTTTCATGATTCCAGCAGATATAGGAGAGTTTAAGAAGATCAGTGAAGCCAGAACCACTCTCTCTATGGTGTTAGTCATTTAATACTTGATATAAACATTAGGGAATCATTCTGCATTACCCAAAGGAAAAGGGTAGGTTTTTTATTTTGAGTCAGTTGGAGAAGACTATAATGGTAGTCAGTATCAGAAGATTAAAACCAAATCCCTTACAGATGGAAATCAACAAAGCTCCATCCAGAATAGCTCCATTGTGCAGCTATGCCAATTGATGCCAGCTGAGAACTGGTCTCCAAATATCACTGTAACTTTGTTCTGGACATTAGGATGGCCAAAAGAATAAGCTTTCTTATGGGCTTTCAAGGACTTGGTGCATTCAGCCAATTTGCTAATACTCCTTTTACAGCATTTTCTCATCACATTTTGGTTTTTTTTTTGTTACCAGCTAAAACCCAAAAGCATGACAGCATGCGCTAAAAGAATGAAGCCAAAATGAACTGGTGTGTTATGAACCCTAAAATAAAGTTTTTCAGGTTATATTTTATGTTCATTTGGGGGATTTTGATTTTAAATTTCTAACTCTTGTGGTTTTTAGAATTGGTTGGGAAAATGAAAAACTATTTTCACAGTATTTTTAAAATGTCAAAGCTACTTTATTCTCCTTTGTTCAAAGACAGATACATTTTTAGCCTAGTTTCCTGAGAATATGGAATGTATCCTGTTCTGACACATGCCTGTACATTTACATGTGACCCTTTCTATGTTTTGCACCCAAATCTAAGAAAAATGTGAAGAATGATATGATATTAAGTTCTTCCAACAACCATGAAAATTTATGGCTGTTTAAAGAAGAGGGAAATTTTTTATACATGGAAACTTCGATACAATTTCGCATCCTGACCAAAACCATCCTGCATTAGCTATCAGAGAATCCACACAGGAATTTATTGGCTTTCCTCCACTCAGTTATTTTTGCTGTTTTTCCCAACTTGAAAAATTTTGTTTAAAACATGAAAAGCAAAACATGATTCTCTACTAAAAACACCTGTTGTTCAGATAAAGGCAATTATCTTGATTTTTCATTTGGTTTGTTAGGTTTCCTTTTTGAAAAGGAGGCCTTCCTCTCTGTGTTCTTAAGAGTTTGCTTTATAATCCTGTGAATCAGTATTTAGTCACAGATTTTTGTTTCCGTCAACATTCCATCAAATGATGGACTTTATTTCTCTTGTAGAGTAACCGATCATAAGTCAGTGCTGTCATTTTGGTCTCCATGTGGTGCTTATCCTTGATGACTCTCAGCTGTGATCTAGAAGCAGCAGAGATGTTTCTCCACACTGACCAGCCATCATCACTCCCATTTCAGAATCAAGAAGGAAATTAGAACTAAATAACTTTGACTTTGAACGGTAGCAGGCATAGAAGAGGGTGACTATGATGATCAAGAGTGTAGAAACATATTTTATATGAGCAAGAAGTGAAGTTGCTTCATTTGTTTAGCCCTGAGGGAGCTGTTCTCGGCAGTCCATGACAGGCAACTAAAAAGAACAAGTCTACTGTCAATAGGCTTCAAACTTCTGAACAAATGTTCAATCTTCCAGTGCAAAACTGTAGAGGACTGGCAGGCTGAAAAAACTAGAAAACAGCTAGCCAGCAGATCAACAGCTGACTGGTACAAACATATCAGAGTTTTAATATTGAGGACAACTCCCTATTCCGAAGGACAATATATGTCCCAAATAGGACCCCACCAGGCATCTTTGGGAGTAGAAGGATTCAAGTATTTAACGCGTTCTAAAAAAGAAGCTTCCAGGGTCATGACATTTATAAGTACATATGACACTAAGGAACTAAATTTAATAATCAAGATAGTCCATTCCAGTCTTTCTTCCTTTAAGGACTGATTTTGAATTCTGTGTAGGTGCTATGCTTCCTTTGAGTTCAATGAGAGTTACTAAGTGAATACTTCTGTAGCTTTAGGCCTATGCAATTATGGATTAACTTTCAAGGTGTTTCATGAACATGGCCACTTTTTGTCTAGGTAAACCAGAGATGAAATGTCCCACAGTTCATACCCAACATATTCATTATGAAGTCATACATTAGGAAATGTTTTCCTTTCTCTTTTTATTCTCCTAGGAAGAATGAGAACATATACAGAACAATGCTGTAATGACACAAAAATATGATGGCTTAATGAGTCTTTTCATCTCTGTTCCCTATTCTTCTTGTGTACATTTTACTTAATGTGCATAAAAGTAGCAAACAGAAAGATAGGGGCATGGACAGTTATATCTCTGAAGCTCATATGATGAAACTGGTTTATGAGCTCAAGGTCACTTTTTGTTTATATTCCATCAACAATTTTCTTTATAATACAGTTAAAGATTGTGTAAGGCAAATTGTTACATGCAAATGAATTACAGAATTATCATCTTTGGAAGACAATTCTAAGCTTTGTCCATCCTTTGCATGTATTGGGAGGATCATGATGGTGAATTTAATAACTGGCTCAGTGCATTAAGTTATTAAGTGCGTCTATGCCCGAGAACTGAAGGTAAGAATATGCCAGACAATGGCAGAAAGGAGCCAAATAGCTGGAGTGGTGAAAGAACAGCTCTGATTGCTTTTATATGGATCCTACATTAAAGAACCCAGTGGAGCTAAATTGTTCCCTGTGGGGCTTAAAAGTTTGATTTTCTTTTTTCCTCCATACAGGAAATTATGGTGATTGCAAATCCTAAAGCACTAAAGTTATTTAGAATAGAAGCTGTAAATATATACAGTAGAAAATAGGCATTTTCCTTGGTTTATAGCTCCAAAGGATTAAAGTAGGATTAAAAAGAGAAGAAAATAGATTTCAAAGCTGTTATGTTTTCTAACAGTAAGTGACACGACTTTTTTTTTCTGGAGGAAAGAGTAGGAAAAAGCAAAAAAAAAAAAAAAAAGAAAGAAAAAACCACAGACAATAAATAATGAAATAATAAAAAAAATTAAAACAATATTAATAGTAGTGACATGCAGACATATATATGTACATATATATTTTTATAGATATATATGTACCTTTATACAGTTAAATCTTACATTTGCACAGGAACTTTTTCTAATGGAACCAAAGCTTCTAATTAAATAATGTACTGGGCATCTACTGTAGAATCAACTAATGTTTACAATATCACTTTTCCAGTTTAATTTAAATAATGTGCTAAAGTAAACAGAGCTGAAAACAGCTTACTGAAGGTACTCTTGGAGGGTGTGGGAGAAGTAGGAAAGTATAGTGGTAAATTCTTAGGAGCTGGAAATGTCTATATTGTTTCCTTTCTAATCTTCAGAATACAAAAAAGCTGGAAATGTAAAAGGATAAAAAACACCCACTTTTACAAAGCACCATTTAAAATGTATGCAATATTGTGTGCAGAATATCAATTCCAGCCACCTTGAGACTGCCTTACCTTCCTTCAGGGGCTGGTCAGGGCTGAGAATGCAGGAGGTACAAAGGTACCTAACGCCATTTTAGCCCCTCTGCCTTTTGGTTTCTGTAGTTAGGGAGTACTGACCCAAAACTCACTGGAGCTAATAGGAATCTTTTTACTAAGAGGAAGAGAATAATGGGAAACAGAGGCTTTCAACTCAATTGAAATTGATGGGGCTTGAGGACATGCAACATCTTGCAGTCGGTGCTTAGCACCAAGCCAGATGAGCCTGAAGTTCCTCTCCATTTTGTGGCTGAGAAATCCACTTGGATTCCCAGCAGCCATTAATGTGGTAAAGGTCCATTCCACACCTTCATCCCAGAGGAATTCCTGAGAAATTGTGTTGTAGTTAGTTATGTTTTCAGAGTGGGTTTTTTTGAGAGGAATAAATTACATACACTGAGTCTACTGGCAATATGCAGTGAAGTGTGCCTGCTATTGAGCACTCAGCGGTGTACTTTATGTGGGTGTGAGTATTTACATCAGGATTATTTAGTATACCCAAATAGAGTGGCATAGCTGTGGGATGACTCATTGTTTCAATGAGGGCATTAATGGAGAGCAGAACCAGCAGAAAGGTTATCCTGATTCTGCACTTTCTGCATGGCTTCATCAGTTACATCTCTACACAGGATTGCAGACCACATACATTCTCAAGAAGGAAACTCAGAGCTCATCCCACATGAGTACCAACAGTACCCATGGTAGATGAAGCACAGATGAGATGAAGCAAACATATGAAACATATGAATCCTGGGAGAAAAGTGTTCTGACCAACTCCAGTGGTGTTTAACAACTGACCAAACAGGGCCCAGAAGAAAAGGAGAAGGTAAGTTATACAGCCCTATCGGATCTAGAAAGAGACTGTGGTGACCATCTAAAGCTTCAATTACAAAAAAATAGAAACAAAGACTTTCACCAGTAAATACAAAAATAGGTAAACTCCCCCCAGCTGTTGAATATGAGAAGGCAGGAGAATACTTATGTTTGACAGTTCCTCAAGTGAGAAGTAAATTCCACATATTCATATTTACCCCAGAAAAACCTCTGAGGACTTCCCTACATTTCTACAAGCGGTAATAAATGACTGATTCTCCTCATTGCACCATGGCTTATTCAGGAGCAAAAAGGTACCCTTTAGGGCTTTTGAGTAGCCTGATTTTTATCACAACCTGAATTTTGTGGAATTTTTATCTTGAGGCTATAATAAGACTCCAAGCAAGCTCCCCTTTCTTCATTCCCTATGCTCATCCTAGACATAGGGTCTTTTACACTGGGAGATGTGGCAGAGGCCATTATATAGTCAATGTGCTGACTTTACTTGCTTTCTGAAGCTCCGTTTTGTGCATAGCGGGGAGGATATTCCACAGTGGCCAGTTCCATGGGCTATAAGGCCGCTTTTCGCTGCCGCAGCACCATAAAAGAGCCATGGTGTAGCTGAGAATTGTGCCTTACAACTGTCTGTGCCACTGGGATGCATCCCTTTGGAGGGATTAAAATGCCTAAAATGAGGGATGTAATATAACAAGGAGAGCACATAGAAAGACAAGAAATATAAAAGGGAGAAAGAGGAGGAAGTGATTTTGAAGAGGACTAATAAAGTATATGTCACCCCGCTGATTGCTTTTTCTTTTCTTTTCTTCTTTCCTTTTTTTTTTTTTAGCTTAAAATGCTTCCTGCTCTCAAGCATCTGACTTGCCAGCAAACGAACTGCGCTGAAAATCTCTGTTAGTATCCTATTAAAAAGGTGAAGTTTTAAAGGCATTGTGTCCCATTATAAATTTGAAGTGATGAAATATAAAAGTAAATATTTTTGCCAGTCTAGTCTGCCCTTTACAGTCCTGCTTTCCTCTAGAGAGACAAAATCTGCTGGCTCTGGATTGAATCCATTTGCAATTGCCAACAGATTCTCTCTGATGAATCTTCAAGCGGTTGAGTCAGGTTGGACAGGCAAAATGTCCATCTGTACCATCCCTGATGGATGTAACAAAGCTTGGAATGCATTCACAGTACCAGAGCAGAAATCAAGGGAAGAGAGAACAAGTGGAAATGCTGATCTTTATTTTATATTATTTTATTTTATTTTATTTTAGTCTTATTCTATTTTAATTTCATTTAATTTTCTGCATTTCTCTACATGTAAACAGTGAAGACCTTTCCAAACGCCCAACAGACAGGATGCTTAGAGGAAAATTTTTCGAAGCAAGGGCAAGTGCAGGGTTTAATCGATCGGCTTCTGTTGATGTTTCTGAGAGTCATGCAGCTAAAACTCTGTATGCTGCTTTGAAAAGATACCTTCAAAATGTCACAAATCTGGTAGGCAGGCAGCTGTAGGTGATATCAATGGTACATCTCTGTCTGTCTGTCTAATTTTAGGAAGATTACCTTAATCGCGTCTAATGACAATGTATTCCTGGACATAATATTTCTGTAAAACTAATGCTCCTAGACTAACATTTCCTACAGCAGTGCTACATATTTTTAATTTTAATTAATATATTAATGTCACAAATCTGGTAGGCAGGCAGCTGTAGGTGATATCAATGGTACATCTCTGTCTGTCTGTCTAATTTTAGGAAGATTACCTTAATCGCGTCTAATGACAATGTATTCCTGGACATAATATTTCTGTAAAACTAATGCTCCTAGACTAACATTTCCTACAGCAGTGCTACATATTTTTAATTTTAATTAATATATTTTGTAGAAATGTTTTTTATTTCTCTCTTATTTTCCTCCTGAAGTAATATAATGTTTCTTTTATATCAAGAGCATAAACTCAGATCAGAATTCTCCAATTGAATGGTTCAAAGTACTTTCTTTTAAAGATTTTATAAAGTACAAAGAAAGGCTTATTCAGGGAATGACATTATGGTCTGAAATAATTTGGGCTGAATTTGACCTTCGCTGTGCTTTACCACTCAGCATGATCTTTAAAAGCCATCTATGAGACTTCTATTTCTTCTCCATGGGATATGGAGGGGACACAGAGCTCCTGCAGAGACAGCATATGAAGTCAAAGAACAATAGGAAGTGATTCCTTCTTGACTCGACCTAATCATGTATTAGTTCCTGTCTAGGATGATAAACAAATCAGGAGGAAAATTATGATATAGTTATACAGTGAACTACTTGAATCAAATTCTGAGTAATCTTAAAGTAATAATATCTTAGGTCTGACCAGTCTCCAGACAGAATCTTGTCCTTGTTCTAGGTCTTTGCCCTTAGCTTCAGATTGGTCATCATCTTGCTATCTATAAATGACTTCTTAGAACAAACTAAGGTCTGCTTTAAAATGTACTACAGTAAAAATCCATTAGGTACTACCTTACTAGTAACTGACTGAAGAAAACTATTTTAATGAAACAACTTCATCTATGATGTTCCCAGAAACGTTCTCCTAGATGGAATTAAAAGGAAGAAAAGATTTAATGCCAAATCTACTGTCTCTATGCTACCCAAACCTTCCCTTTCTCTTTGGACAAATGCACTCTTTGTCCCAATTATAGCACTGTTTATTCTAACTGATGGATATGTTGGATCTGAACCACCACTTCTTATTCAAGCAGTGATCCTGCTGAGTTCAAAGACTTCCAGCAACTCAACATGAGGTGTTTAGGGGTGTCTTTTCAAAGTAGCATATCGGTTTAGTCACATAGTTCCTGCTAACATCAAGGGAAGTTGGCTGGTTAAATCCCCATGCAAACTTCCTTTGAAAAAATTACCCCTAAAGCATCCCGTCTGCTGAGGTTTGAAAAGGGACTTCAATCAATATATTTGATAAATGAAATGCAAAGAAGATCCATTATTTGTACCCTGGATACTGTTGCTTAATAAAGGATGTAACACAGCGATGGTTAAAACATAAGGGTTCTTATTCTGTTTGAATTAATCTTCAAATGTTTGTCTAAAATATTCATACCTTTCTCTTTACAAAACTGGACATAAAATTTCATTGGAAGAACCTTTGCCAGATGACTACTTATTAAAGCCATTCCTCTAGTCAGAATGCTTGCATACATATATGTTAGTGTGTGCAGGTGTCTGTGTGTACATATATACACACACAAAGTTTTTATCAGCTCTAAAGATTTTGAACCCCGGAATCAAAATTCCACAGGTTTTTGGTAAGAGTCACCTCATCTAGTTCTAGATATTTAGAGGTTTATTGACTCATTTAAATTAGTGTCTCAGATTTCTCAGTACTTAATGGAGATGAACCCTTAAGAATCCCCCCTCTTTTATATATATATATATGTTTTAGAATATTACTATGAATCCCTAGTCTAATATGGAGACAAATTTTTATAGACACTAACTTTATGATTTGAGGTCAGAAGTAGTTATATAATTAGTAGATATATTATATCTTATATAGTCCACAGATAAGTGGAGGGTGGGTTTGGAATGTGAAACCTGCTTTTTAACAAAAAAGCCAAATGCTTTGGAAGTGCTATTCTTCTTTGAAAGTGTTATCCTGCTACAAGTTTGACACTTCTTGTTTAAAAAAAAATTCCCCAGGAGCTAATGCTGTTCTTTTTCAGGCTAAATTGACCACAGTCAGAATATTTCTGTCTGAAACATTTCTGTTGATACTTGTCTATGCTTGCCTTAGCTCTCATGAAGACTCTTGAATATTGTAATTCAAGCAGCTCAGCTGCCGTTCACCAATAGGGTCCAAACATTATGGCTTGATTAAATGTCCCATGATGCAATCTACACTTTGGTTGCACCACCGCAATTATCACCAGAACATTGTTGCTGTGGTTGCATGCTAGACGACATCATTCAGCAAGGACACATCTGAAAGAGAGTGACGAGTTAGACCAGCAGCTCTTAGGAATATGGGTTAATGCTAAGGAAAACTAACACAAAATATCTGATGAGGTTTCATACATGAAAACAAAATAGTGTGGGATGCCAGAAATGGTTCATTTTGATTTAAAAATGTCATCAGGAAATATTTTGTTATTTCTGAGTTTAATGTTTTTACAGAATCTACCACTATTTCTACTTTTTGCCCTAATTTGGAATAAGAACAAGTCCTGATACTGGAAAACAAACACAGGACAGGAAATTCACATTCAGGGTGCTCACTTGTCTTTCTCTCAGCAATCCCACATTTTTTCACTTAGAATACAGGTTAATTTTTAAACCTCTGTACCCTATGTCTTACGTGATGAGATATGACAGAAATTCCTTGTCTTATTAGTGAGCTGTATGATGCTTCAATCTTATAGTTCCAAACAGACTAAGGCACAGATTCATACTGTACTAGGAAACTTAGCCTTCAAATTACCCGGGGGTCTCATTATATTTAAGGAAGAGTGAGTAGTACTTTGAGAGAATAACTTTCATAGTAAAATAAATATTATCTGGCTTTAGCAGTTCAAATTGAAGGTGTCTACATATTAGCCAGATCAGGCTGCTTTTATAAGCAGTAGGAATCTGATCAACAGAGTTAATGGAGTTTAGATATGATACATCTAAGCAAATCTAGGTGTCTACTTTAGGATGGCCTGAACATCACCTGATGAAAAGGAAGAGGAAGACAAAGAGGAAAAAAAGAAAAAAAAAAAAAAAAAAAAAAAAAAAAAAAAAAAAAAAAAAAAAGAAAAAAAAAAAAAGAAAGAAAAAAAAAAAAGAAGAAAAAAGAAAAGAAAAAAGAAAAAAAGAAAAAGAAAGAAGAGAAAAGAGAAAAGAGAAAAGAGAAGAAAGGAGAAGAAAGGAAAAGAGAAGAAAAGAGAAGAGAAGAAAAGAGAAGAGAAAATAAAAAAGAAGAAAAGAGAAGAAAAGAGAAGAAAGAAAAAAAAGAAAAGAAAAAAGAAAAGAAAAGAAAAGAGAAAAGAAAAAAAGAGAAAAAAGAGAAAAAAACCCTAGGGGATGTTTTCCCTAGTTTGACTGACAGGTCCCAAACTGTTTGATACTTAATTATTATTGTCATTACAAATGCATCTCTCTAGTGGACAGCATGTTCAGCTACATAGAAGGAAACTCAGATTTGGCGGTGGCAGCAAAGACACCACAGGACTCATTCAGACCTTCTATGTTGCCTCTAGAAATTGCTATTAGTAATTGCTCAAAATCCTCACTCACATGGGGAGGTTGCTCACCGCACTTGTGAAATCACATATATGTGTTCCTATGTGCATGAGAGCTTACCTCTGCCTGTACATTCAGCATACAGAAAAGACTTCCTGAAATGGTGTAGTACATTCTTCACTAAACTAAGACTGTCAGGCCTTATTAATAAAAATTAATTGTGAAGCTCCCTCATTCCCGCAGGAGGGCTTCTAAGCACTCCATCAGAAGCTGAAGTGGGAGCTGGGCTTGGAGAGGATCAGGAAGCGACATGACACCGCAGCAAATACTGCAAGGTTTTGATGTGGTTTTGTATTTATTTCGTTGGCAGACCCTATCGTTCCTAGCCCATGTTCTGCTTCTCCACCATGCCCACCCGTCCTCCCCCCACTCCCTCACCATTTTTTCTTTTTTTTTTTTTTTTCCTCCTCTCCCAGTCTCCCTCATGCCAGAGACCTGTGCAATATCATTTTCCGCATAATGAAATCTAGAGTGACATTAATGTAAGTGTAATTTTATAGTGGGGAATGGGCCTAGCTGATCGTTTCTACCTGCTGTGTTTTGATGATAGACATTGGGATGTCACCATCTGTGTAATGAAATTTCACCTCCGTAATGGTTCAGATTATCAAACATTCTTCCAAGCTGTCTCGCAGAAATTTATTTATTTATTTACTCAATAAGGATGGCAAAGTTGCTCATCTCTGGAAAGCAGAAGGAGGATGGGAAGGGGGAAGGGGGG